>NW_027288305.1:600000-900000 GCF_047511675.1 Marmota flaviventris
TGATATGACTACTTCAGAAGATTTTCTAAATAATAATATAGTCCACAACAAAACCCACTATTCTGTAAAATAAATATGTACCAAAGTATGTAAATAATTCTTTGATAATAAAATTATACAATTTCAAATAATAAATAATAATATTTAATAAAAATAAATGCTTAAAAATATTGGGTGTTAGGTTCCAGGTATGATGAAGTCAGTTCATAGTCTCATTGAATATAACAATAAATATAAAAAGAGTACATGGAGCTGTCAGAATATTCTGAAATGTCAATAAAAGGAGACCAATTAAGGAAGAAAACTAGAATTCAAAACCATTATAAAAATAATTAAAAGTTAGTAAATCAAAAGAATTTTTATTTATTTATATTTTTATATTTTTCCAGCAACTTTTTTTCAGCAACTTTGGTCATATAGTCATGATAAACTGAAGAAATATGTGAAGAGTCTGGAAAAAACATAGACATTATAGTGGCATTCCAACACATGATAATATATTATCAAATATCACTTATGGATATGTTCATTTATGTGAGATTTTATTCCATAATATATATGAATACAAGGTATTTCTGCAAGGCTACAATTAATTATTAATTCTGCAACTTACTATTTTGGTGGTATTGGTGCCAAAATAGGCAGTAGAGATAAGTCTAAGAAAAAAAAAAAACAAAAAAACTCACATTTATTGTCAAATGCGTTTTGAAACAGTTGCAAGATAATTCAACAGGTAGAGAAGTATTTTTTAACATGTATCTCTAAAATAAGTGTCTATCTAAAAGTTAATGATGAAGCAATATCTTTTATTCAAACTACACATAAAATTATCTAGAAGATGATTATAGACTTGTATATGTAAAATATAGAATCTATAGAATAAAACACTTCAAAAATTTATTATTAGAGATGAACAAACATTTATGAAATATGATACTAAATACATGCTCTATAAAAATAAAAATCTGGATTTCCTCAAATTATACTTCAAAAACACCATAAAGGAAATTAAAATTTAGAGGACATAAGAAAATAACTGCAAATCATGTATCTAATAAAGAAATTATATCCTGAACATGTATGTGTATGTATATATATATATATATATATATATATATATATATATACACACACACACACACACACACACATATACACTGTGTATACATTAGAAGGTAGACAAAACTAAATTTATAGGTAGACAAAAAATCATAATTTGCAGATACACATTATCAAGTAATATAAATAACTTATTTTACCATAATAAAATTTCCATAGTAAAAACCATATTTTAAGTTGCATAGTATCAATGTTCAAATTATAAATGCAAATTACAACCATAACATACCACTTTGCATCCACTAGAATAAAACTTGGGTCATAATGTGGGCAAACAAACCCTAATATACATTGCTAGAGGGGATGTAAAATATTTTAAAATATTTAAAAATAGCTGGAAAACTACATAATAAATTCAAATGAACCACATGACTTTATTCTAATCCTGGAAACCCAACCTAGGGAAAAAAAAAAAAAAAAAAAAAAAAAAAAATATATATATATATATATATATATATATATATATATATATATATATATATATATATATATCTGTACACAAAGATATGTGTGTTGTTTATTTATATTTCAATCAATGTACTGAAACAATAAAATTTGACATTTATTAATAAATTCCTAAATAATATGTCACATATACTCATGATAAAATACAATCCAGAAAGAAATAAAATGGATTTGTGCAAGTAAAACATGTAAACATTTGACCTTTGGTTTTTTGGGATTAGTTTATTTTACTTAGCATGATAGTTTTCAAGTCCATCCATTTACTAGTAAAGGTACTAAAGTCATTCTTCATTATGGCTGAGTAATATTCAATTATGTATATACATAAAATATGTAATTATGTATATACGTAAAATAGGTATATATATAATTGAATATTAGTCATCCATAATGAAGAATGACATTAGTATCTTTACTAGTAAATTCTAAACAAATTATTTATCAATTCATCTGTGTACATCCACCAAAAGGGGTCCTAATTAGAAAAAGACATAATCTATTAATGTATAATTTTATCAAAATTAATTAAACTGTCATGTATAGCTAATAAGAACCAATAAAGGAAAAAAAAGCAAAAAAAATAATATCTGTTTTTATAACATGATCTAGTGAAATATTTTTATACTTCTGAAAGGTTTTGCAATTTAACATGGAAAATCAATTCTAAACATTGTTTTCTTGTCCATGACTTAGTGAAATACTTAACAAAACTTACAAAATAAATAGTAAGTACATGTGAATAAAAAGTGTAAATTTCTTTTTTTTTGATAGAGGTTTTTTTTTTTAAATATTTATTTTTTAGTTTTCGGTGGACATAACATCTTTATTTTATTTTTATATGGTGCTGAGGTGAAACCCAGCGCCCTGCGCATGCCAGGAGAGGACGTTACCGCTTGAGCCACATCCCCAGCCCCTAAAAAGGGTAAATTTCTTTAAAGCATTTATCTAAATGAAAGACCCCAAATTCATTTTTTACATCATGTTATTGTTTATATGAAATGTCCAGAAAACCTAATCTGTGAGTTTAAACAAAGAGAAAATTTAATATTACCTAAATTATATATCAATAATGCTGTTAAAATTTTAATTTTAAAATGTTTCAATACTGTGTGGCTATAGATTTTACAAAATTAATAATCCAAAATAGAGAAGTGATGATTGATAATCTTCTGAGTGTTTTTATAAGTAGGTATTTGATATTGTGCTTTTTTTTTAACTTTGTCAAAGGTGAATTACAGCCTTAATACAGAAAAGCTTGTATCTCCATAAGAAAATATTAACATCACAGAAATATTCCACTCTGTAGTCTCTCTTACTGCTCCTTCAATCCCATGTGTCAGATTTAATAAACCATAATTTTCAAAGAAAACCACAAACTTCAAATCCCAATCCTTAAAAGTTTATTTTCCTTTAACTTCATTCACTACTTTAAAAATTCCCCCAATGGCTTTCAACTATAATAAAAGTAAACACATCTGTCAGCAAAAGAACGTTTTTGAAGACTGATGATTCAAGATAGTTTGAAATTTACTAAACATTCTTTATAAATTGGATTTATGTATGTATAATGAAATATACCATCTGATATTTATCGCATCTTGGTTTCTTTTTGTATGTGACTTGTAATGATTGTATTAGAATAGAAAAAAATATTATTATTTTATTAAATTAAGAACATTCACTGTTTTCGGGAATAAGGTACATATTAGTTTCTGAGTCTACTGCTATCAACAGATAGAACCTTCCTCATTGGTTTTCAATATTTATGTGTAATGTACCTTGCTAATTTTATTCCAAGTCAAAAATATTGTTAAACCAGTTTGTTGAATAGTTTAGAATTAATTAAGTATTGTCTCAAGAAATAGAATTACAATTTCTAGATAAGTAAGCTTGGACAATATAGCCTGCATAAATTCTTCCCCCAATTCTTTAATATGGCTATTAATTGCTGTCATGATGGTTTAAAATTATGAAGTTATTATACATATACCAATACCTGACATGATTGTAATTGCTCAATTACATACATTTGAGACTGGATACAGTAACATAGATGCACTTTTATGTCTGAGGTGGAGTCGAGTGTATTCAGAGAACTGGCATTGTGATGAAGTCAAGGGGACTACATTTACTCAAGGATAATGGGCATGGGTCTATAACACAGGGAGTCAGCATGATGGCAAAAGGTGTCTACACTCCAGAAAGCAGCACAGCCTGTACCACTGGTGTGTGTAGAGTAGGGAAGAAACAGATAAAAGGATAATGAATTTGGACAGAGATCAGCAAATGACCTGGGGTAGGGATGTGAGGACCATTGTCATAACAGTGGGAGAATATGATGATACACGTTCTACCATGAAAACTACACATCACTGAAGAAAGAAATTGAGAAAGACTTTAGAAGATGGAAAGACCTCTTGTTTTCTTCGATAAGCAGAATTAATTTGTCAAAAGGACCATACTGTCAAAAGTCCTATATAGGTTCCATGCAATTCCTATTAAACTTTCAATGACATTCTTCATAGAAATAGAAAAAGCAGTCATGTAATTCATATGGAAAAATAAGAGGCCCAGAATAGACAAAGCAACCCTTAGAGAGAAAAGTTAAGCAGAAAGCACCATGAGACCAGATCTTAAATTATAGTACAAAAACAGCATGGTATTGACTCCAAAACAGGCTAGAAGGCCAATGGAACAGAAGAGAAGACATGGTGACAAACCCACAAAAATACAGTTACCTTATATTAGACAAAAGCACCAAAAACATAAAATGGAGAAAAAATAGCTTCTTCAATAAATGATTCTGGGAGAACTGGATATGTAGTAGAATAAAATTTAATATTTTGAAAAATGTATACATGTTGGGATGTGATGCCATCAAGAGACATCCCTGGCTCAGGTTGAACTCATTCCCTGTTGTTTGTCCCCTGTTCATTTACTTTGCCTTCTGTTTTCTAGTGATCCAGATGCAACTTCAGTATTCTCTTTGACACCAAGGCCTACCCTTACCCACAGTGACTTCTGTAACAACACTTCCCTCCACAGCCCCAAATTAGGAGACACTGCTCATCTCCAATCTAAATAAATGCAATGCCCTCTTACCATTTTATTTTAGTGTCTTTTTGGTCTCTCTTTTCTTTCTCATAAGAGACAATGTCATATTCTGTGGAATTTGCATTAAAATAATCTAATATTCAGAATGATTTTTTTTGTACTTGTAAATTAACTTTAAAGTGCACTTAGTATTTTAAGGGCCATAATCAGAAATTGTCCTAGTTCTAGGGTTTGCAAGGCAATATTTTTACTGAAAGTCTTAACTAAAGGGACACTTAATTATCCATAATGCATGATAAAAATGGCTTGTCCTTGAATTGAATAGCAATGTTCAGGCTATGCATTTGATAATAAACTATTTCCGCATCTCTGTACAGGAATGACTGCAAGGTTAAATCTTCAGATCCTTGGCTTCATGTGCCTTTTAGCCTCTGGAGGGATCCCTCACTAATATGCTCAGAAAGATAACTAGGCTCTGTTATGAGCATGAAAACTTAATCCCCTATACAATAGTAGTAGGAGGTGATTATGCAGTAAGAATCAGCCCTCCTGAATAGGCTTAGCAGCATTTTAAAAGTGCTGGAGGGACCAAGCCCCACCCTTCCACCCCTGACATGTGAGGACACAGCAACAAGTCTCCATGCTAAAAATGGGTCTGTACCTTCACCACACATGAGTCCTGCCAGCTCCTTAACACTGCACTTCTGGCCTCTGGAAATGTGAGAAATAAATTTCAATCTAACAGTTACCCAGGTCAGGTGTTTTGTTATAGCAATACAGACTAAAAACAATTGCTTTTACTGTAAAATTTCTCTGGTAAGATCTATAAATTTCACATACCTTTGATCATCTGAGACCACAAATAGTTACCAAAAAAAAAAAAAAAAAAAAAAAAAAAAAAAAAAAAAACCCTGATAATTGTGAAAAGAACAAGTCAGCTTAGATCAATAAAACATGGTAAAAAATTGCAGCTCTTAACATTTTAGATTCCTGATCAAAGATTAAAATGATATTTTTGCATTATCATTTATTATCATAATATGCAAGTTCTTTGATTTAAATTTTTTATACTCTATTTCTTTGTTCACTTATAGGAAACTTTTGGGTGAAATTATTGATGTGTTTACCTCTATTTAGTTCAGTGTAAAAATTTTATGTCTCAGAGGATTATGCTGCTATGTCCATGAACTTCAATATTTAAAATTTGACTACTCTAAAGAAATTTCCAGGTTAAATATGACAAGATTTAGCAGTAGTCTTTGAAGTATCTCCTTTACCCTCACTCATATAACTGTCCATCTCTAACAAATAACAAAATAAATAAATAAATGAATTAAGTAGGCTCAGCTAATTTGATACCAACTTTATTATTGCTACTGGGCATTATTTTAAGGTACTCTGTTCTACCATTTATTCGATCATCTTTATTTCTTTCAAAGCTCAATTTCATCTCCACCCATCATTATGGATCAGCATCCACTTATCAGAGAAAACATTTGGTCTTTGGTTTTGGGGGGATTGCCTTATTTTACTTACCATGATATTCTCTAGTTCCATTCATTTACCTGCAAATGCCATAATTTCATTCTTCCTTAAGGCTGAGTAATATTCCATTGTGTATATGTACCACATTTTCTTTATCCATTCATCTTTTGAAAGACATATAGTTTGGTTCTATAGTTTAGCTATCGTGAATTGAGCTGCTATAAATATTGATGTGGCTACATCACTGTACTATGTACACTCATGTATTGCTGGTGGGACTGCAAGTTGGTGCAATCACTTTGGAAAGCAGTATGGAGATTCCTCAGAAAGCATGGAATGGAACCACAATTTGACGCAGTTATCAGATTCCTCAGTTTATACCCAAAGGACTTAAAATCAACATACTACAGTGGTACCTATCATTTTTGCACCATTGTAAAGCTGAACAATTGTAAATCAGGTGTCAATGATTCTCAGGTACCAGGTCTCTTATTATTTGCTGTATATTCTACTTTTTTGGAGAGGGGTACCAGGGATTGAACTCTCTGGCACTCTACCACTGAGCCACATCCCTAACCCATATATATATATATATATATATATATATATATATATATATATATATATATGCACACATACATATGTGTAAATTTAGAGTCAGTGTCTCACTTCATTGCTTAGTGCCTTGAGGTTGCTGAGGCTGGCTTTGAACTCAGAATCCTCATGTCTCAGCCACCTGAGCCACTGCAAGTACAGGTATGCACCACTGTGCCCAGCTATGTGTATCTTACTTTTAAATCAATACCTGCAGAGACATTAGGAGGTACCTATACTCTTCATGTAGATGGGACAAATGCAGATTTGAGAATTTAAACAATTTGCCTTAAGTCCAATAATTCTGACTTTGGTGAATGCTTAAGTAGAACTGAAATCAGACTAGATATTTTTAAAGCATTAATATTATCTTCAAATAGTGTATTATTTATTAAAAGTAATAAAACTTACTCCAAAAAGTATTCAATTCATATACAGAGGAAGCATTAAATACTTGTTGTTGCAGAACCTATGAGTAATTTGGTACTATTTTATCATCTGATGAGAGTTTTTCAGATGTAGATTATTAAAGTATGCAAAATTTGATTGTAAATATATATAAATCTATACATTTAAAGCCACAAAAGAAAGCATCAATATTTTTGTAAAATTTTTGTAAATAATTTTATCATGATATATTAACATTTTGTTCATATCTAGATTTTCAATTTTACAAATCAATGTGAAAAGGAAAAAATTGGTAAGCTTTCATATTAAGTGATGTTAGTGGGCTGTGGTTTTGAATTCCTAATGAATATTTACAGCTTACAAAAATAACTGAGGGTTAGACCCTAGTACTACTGCAACACTTAATAGAAAGAGAAAGGGACAGAAGGAGGAAGATAGGATGGGAGGAAGGGAGGAAGAAAATTCTGAAATCAACATCAATATGAAAAAGTCCTCTGGTTCTTGTGAAGACTTAGCAATTTTTTTCTCTATTTTTCTTTCATAAGCATCAGAATTGCAATGAAACTGGTTGCACCTACAGAATTGCTATCCTTATTAAAGAATTCCACAGAAACTTTATTTATTTATTTATTTATTTATTTTTTTAAAATTATTATTATTATTAGTGCCAGGGGTGCTTAACCACTGAGCCACATCCCCAGCACTTTTTATTTTTTTATTTATGTTTTTGGTGGTGCTGAGGATTGAACCCAGGGACTTGTACATGCTAAGTGAGCACTCTACCAGCTGAGCTATATCCCCAGCCCTAAATTTCAGTATTACAAATAATTGTGTAAATTGGTCGATTTACTGAAAAATAAAGAAATGGAGAACAAAGAAAAAAATTACACCAAAACCATTTTTAGATTACAAAATTGAGCTAACTTTATGTCTATCCTGAAAAAAAAAAATCAAGCTATTTCCCATTACACTAAAAAATAATGCTTGATATTAAACTTAATATATGAGCAGGCATTTGTGTTCTTATAATTTAGTGTCATTAATTTTAAATTAAAATATTTAAATAAGAATACTTCTTAATGATTTCTTTCTGATTGCCTTATTGAAAGTACTATATTTCCCAGTTTATTAGAATTTATTTTAATGCCTTATTACCTATCTGTTATCAAATTCTTATAGATTTTTATTTTGTGTTCTCACTAAAGAAGAATGCCCCTGGGACTTCATTTGCATAACAACAACTTAACTCCTCCTAAAGAAAGAGAAGATAGATTTTGGACTGTCAGTCAAGCCTTGAAGGTACTGATATTAAATGGCTTTATAAGCAGAGACAGGAAACAAAACAAGCAAAACTAATAACTACCAGGATTCAGAATCCTTCTAGAATATATGAAAATTGTCTTCTGTAGTAAACAATGTATTTGTGCCTCCGAAAAACAAGAAAAAAAATGTTCCTGTTAGGTCACTCACTTTAGTTTAAAAAATAGCTTTAATATAAATTATGTAAGATATTGCTTTAATTTGATTTTATTATTTGGTTTAGCCTATACATAATGAAAACTTACATTTAATGAGACAATTCTTGGTAATAATAGTGGACATTTTCTATTTTTAACATGCTAAATAAAAATAGAGACATCTTATTATAGGTACTTTTATGCATGTATATATAAAATGTTGAAAATATGGAAATCTTGACAGGTTGATATGGTAGCCTCATTTTAACACTAACTCTCCTCATAGAGGATTATGAACTTACATAAGAGCCTACTTTATAGGTAGCCTCACTTGGTTTTGAACTTGGGTTTTTCTGAATTCAAAGTTCATGACATTTCCACTGTGTCAAACCACACCGAAGCAACCAATATGTTCTCAAAGTAATAAGCACTATGAAAAAATGTAGCATTGAAGTATTCCCGAAGAATTAAAGCAAGACCCTAGGCTGATGACTGTGATATCTGTGATTACTGAACTATTGATCATGCAGTCATTTTACTCCCTCTTTTCTTGGGAACATGAAATATCATTAATATAAAGAATTTCAACTGACTATATGAGCTTTTCATTACCCAGACATTTTCTGTGTGGAAACCATGAGTCCCAGGTCATACTCTCTTGTTCCTGTGCATATTCTATTGCAAGGCCAATCTTACACTTTCTTTTAAAAATAACACAATTACTTTAAAATGACTTAAACTTATAATGATCATTATGGTGAACTTTTGACATGTCAAAAATGATGCATTTAGAAATATTTTTAGAAAGGGCCAATACCAAACAATAGTCAATTCCTTAGATTTGAAGGCTGATGTATCAAACTGAAAGGATCCAATATTAGTTTCCTTCTGAAAGAGTTGCTAAGTGGGGGGAAAAAAAAACTTAATTCCACATTATAACCTGAAATTGAACCTCCTTGCATCTCTTTTGATTTCTTTTTGTTTTTGTCTGTCTCCATCTGTCCGTATGCTACACATGCACACATACATGTGCAAAAACACCCCAGCATCTTTCCAGCTTTAACTTCCCCATACAGTCTTCTACTTAAAAAGGCACTATTTCTTTTGAGCCTTCCTATGAACAATTTTTTTTTTAAAAAATGAGTTTAACATTATGAAATCAGATGCCACAACAAACTCTAGCATTACTATTCCAGGAAGGAGATCTGCAGAACTTGATTGTAAATCCTGGTTTAGAGTGAAATTGAATCTTATAGTTAAATGAGTTTTTCTAAAGCAAAAATACAAAATTAAAGTCTTGCATCAAAATTCAAAAATTTGTGAAGGGCTTCTGAATATCACTGTTAAATCTGTATAAAACTGTTGATTTTATATTATTAGTTTGTTTAGGAAATGTGATTAAATAAAATAAGGAAGAAAACACTAGGAAAGTATATAAGTAAAACAGTTTTACTTATTTTTTTAATAATCATGATAATAAAATAAAAACATACAGCAGTAGGGCATTTCAGAAGCTTCGATATAAGGGTAAACTAGTGAAGATTCAAAATTTCAATCAAAATAAAATTAAATAAAAATAAGTTTTTAAATTATACTTTAGAAAACTTTAAAACAATACTCTGGGGGTAGAACAACTTCAAAAAGTAAAGGAGGATTTATGGTCTTTCCTTAGATATGAATTCAGAATAGAAAGAGGGGACTTGTGATATGGTTCAGGTATAAATTGACCCCTAAAAGCTAATGTGTGAGACTATACAAGAAAGTTCAGAGGTGAAATAATTGGGTTATCAGAGTTTTAACCTGATCAGTACATTGCTCAGTGATAGGGATTAACTGAGTGCTAACTGTAGGCAGGTAGGGTGTGACTGAAGGAGGTAGGTCTCTGGCTTTTGGGGTATATCTTTTGTCCCTGCTGATACCAGCTTAGATTCTCTCTGCTTTCTGATGGTCATGTGCTGAGCTGCTTCTCTCTCCTACATCTTTCTGGCATGATGTTCTGCCTCACCTTGGACTAGAGCAATGCAGTTGGCCATCTATGGACTGAGACCTCTGAAACCGTGAGCCCGAAATAAACTTTCCCTCCTCTAAATTTGTCCTCTCAGTTTTTGGTTTTTTTTTTTTTTTTTTTTTTTTTTTTTTTTGGTAAACGGCAAAAAAGCTAATGAAAATATGGATTTAGTTTGGAAAATTACATATATTTAAAAGGTAAATCATCCAATTAGAAGGTTTTCAAAGAGTCTACTAAATAAATAATAAGATTTGGGAAAGAGGAACTGAATCATAAAATATATAAATATGGCAAACATGTTTCAAAGATTCTCTGAAACTCCGTGGTTCTTATTCAAAACCTTAAACCAAGGATGTATAGTCTCCTTAAGTGGACATTACAGTAATACACAGAAGACCTTGCTCAATGGGGTATTCATATGGATATGTCTATGAGTGATCTTACATTAGTTTCTTATTGTTGCTATAAAAATTGCCCAAACTTAATGCTTTATAAAAGCATAAATTTAATATCTTGTATATCAGGAAATCAGGAATGCAAAATCAGCCTCACAAGACTACATCAAAATGTCACCAGGACTGGTTTATTTTGGGCCCTTCTAAATAATACAAAGTAACCTTCCCATCTTATGGTCCTTACCTTTATATATTTGCAAAACTCCTTGTCTTCTATGTAAAATAACATTTAAAGATTTTGCAAATCAGGATGTGAACATCTTTGAGATTGAATTATTTTGTCTCCCACAGTTCTACAGATGCTTTCTAACCAGTCTAGAAGTGATTAAAAAAAAAAAAAAAAAAAACTTCTAGGCAAATCAATTATTGTACTATTTTTGCAATACAGATAAAAGAAGAATGTTATCTAAAGATACATTATAAATGATTCAAAATTACTTGAGACTAATCACTAAAAGAATTGCTATAGAAATTGTGGTATTAGCATATTTATTATGCAGTTAGTATCAAAGTTTTCTGAAATAACAATGTTTTTATTTTTGACTAACCAAGATGACATAATCCAATTTCACGGATTATAGAAGCCAACAGGGCCCTTAAATAATCTGAAAATACTCCTTCCACAATGTTCTATCAATATACATGGAAAATTATCCATGTTCTAATGTTATCTCAACAATATATCCTGTATCAAGGATGCATTGTCTGTAATCATCTGTGCCTTAATTCTGTGGCAAAGGTTTACCTTTGTCACAAGTCAATCCAGAGACCCATTTGTAATTTAGCTAAATCAATCCAGGCATTTTTAGATCTTGAACTACAATGACCTTTATGTATGATGTTACTGAATGTAGTAAAATCCCTGTTGCTAATGGAGAGTCCCTAACATTTTCCTGGCACTTAACTGTTAATTTTTTTTTTCTTATAATACTATCCACCAATCTATACTCTAATTCCAGGCATATCATTATTTATCTGATCAGGGAGATGCTCATAATAATATTATTGTAGTTTATGCACTGTCTCTGTCAGGAATGGAGCTTTTGCAAACTGCTATAATTATGCAAATCCTGACTTAATCTCATTTCTTAATGGACCTTAACTTAAAATGATGAACAGATTTACTAGCTTTGCAATAACTACTTCAGTTTTCTTTTAAGTATTGAATCTGTTATCAAATTCCAAATTAACCCAAGTGACCAAACTTATGGTTTTTCTGGAGCATTACAAAGTCCTAAAAATATGACACTAAATAAAATATACCCCAATATTCATGAAGTTATGCAGTTCATGATTTTGTAATGCTTTGGAAACAAAATTATTAGTTAATCTCTTCAAGTATCAAGTTAAAAAATGAAAAAAAAAACAATTTAATAATTTGATACTTCAATGCTTCTCACAGAAATATTGCACAGAAAAAGATAGTGTACCCCAGTAAAATATGTACTATGGAGTGTTGGAAAAATAGTATAACAAATTGTGCTAAACAAGCTGTTGTGAGTAAAGTTTTTTGCAAAGACATATTCACAGAGGCATTCACTAGATTTCATTATGATGAACAATCATCTCAGAATCCTAAGTCTTTTTTTTATTGGTTGTTCAAAACATTATAAAGCTCTTGACATATCATATTTCATACATTAGATTCAAGTTGGTTATGAACTCCCAATTTTACCCCAAATACAGATTGCAGAATCACATCGGTTACACATCCACATTTTTACATAATGCCCTATTAGTAACTGTTGTATTCTGCTACCTTTCCTATCCTCTACGATCCCCCCTCCCTCCCCTCCCATCTTCTCTCTCTACCCCATCCACTGTAATTCATATCTCTCCTTGTTTATTTTCCCATTCCCCTCACAACCTCTTATATGTAATTTTGTATAACAATGAGGGTCTCCCTCCATTACCATGCAATTTCCCTTTTCTCTCCCTTTCCATCCCACCTCATGTATCTGTTTAATGTTAATCTTTTCTTCCTGCTCTTCCTCCCTGCTCTGTTCTTAGTTGCTCTCATTATATCAAAGAAGACATTTGGTATTTGTTTTTTAGGGATTGGCTAGCTTCACTAAGCATAATCTGCTCTAGTGCCATCCATTTCCCTGTAAATTCTATGATTTTGTCATTTTTTAGTGCTGCGTAATACTCCATGGTGTATAAATGCCACATTTTTTTTATCCATTCATCTATTGAAGGGCATCTGGGTTGGTTCCACAGTCTAGCAATTGTGAATTGTGCTGCTATGAACATCGTTGTAGCAGTAATCCTGTAGTACGCTCTTTTAAGGTCTTCAGGGAAAAGTCCAAGAAGGGCAATAGCTGGGTCAAATGGTGGTTCCATTCCCAGCTTTCCCAGGAATCTCCATACTGCTTTCCAGATTGGCCACACCAGTTTGCAGTCCCACCAGCAATGTACAAGAGTACCCTTTTCCCCACATCCTCTCCAGCACTTGTTGTTGTTTGACTTCATAATGGCTGCCAATCTTACTGGAGTGAGATGGTATCTTAGGGTGGTTTTGATTTGCATTTCTCTGACTGCTAGAGATGGTGAGCATTTTTTCATGTACTTGTTGATTGATTGTATGTCCTCCTCTGAGAAGTGTCTGTTCAGGTCTTTGGCCCATTTGTTGGTTGGGTTATTTGTTTTCTTATTGTTTAATTAATCATCAACGAAATACAAATAAAACCACAAAAATACCATCTCCTCTAAGAAAGAATAGCTCTTTTCATGAAAGCACAAAGCAATAAATATTAGTAAGGATAGGAAAAAGGGAAATGTTTATTTTTTGTTAGTAGTAATGTAAATAAATACAACCATCTGTGTTCATTTCTTTTTCTCGTCTTTGTACACTATCTAACATTTCCAGCATGACATTAAACAGAATAGCTAAGCGAGACCATCTTTGCTTTTATACTCTTATTAATTGCAAAATACCTATCTCTCAGCACAACTGATATTAGTATATTTTTTGGAAGATCTTTATCACTTTAGGAAATCTCATTCTATTCCAAGTTTTTTTTCATGAATGTGTGTTTAACTTTTTCAAATATTTCCAATGAATAATTGCTACAATCACAAGGATATTCTTCTTTAAGCTATTGATAAAATATGTTTTATTTAAAATATCAAAATTTTGAACTCATCCAGGAGTAAACAAAGAAGAGTGATGCCATCTCTAGGAGTATAATATCAATGATCTCTGCAAAAAATGATCTCTCATTTTGTACGGCCTAATAAAAAGAGGTAGGAAAGGCAGAAAAAAAATTAAAAATCTTAGAGATTATGTGTAATAGAATATCACTTGGATGTAACATGGCTAAACAGAATTGTATGAACCATTGCTAAAATTTCATCAGGATTAATACAAGTAAAGGGGTGTTCTTTCTAAGCTGAAGAAAGTATTTTTAGGGAATTTATTTTATGAACACATTTGCAAATCTTGGGACACAGTTGTGGATCACCTTCTTTCAGTTCTTATAGAAATTTGGGTTTTCATTTTTGTATAGTAGTTTCATAATGATTGCAATCCAGAGACTCAAAGGCCTCCTGGAAGCTGCTTCTAAAAACAATGCCTAAGAAAAAGAAGCTGATGAAATCACATTGACCAACAAAATCAGTTCTCTTCAAATCAAAGCTTTTCTTTCAGGAGTGTCAAATAAAATTATGAGACTCTTTGATTGCTTATTCTAGAACTTTAGCTGGGTATGACCAACAATAGGATGGAAAGATCAAGAATACTGAGCAGAAGTTTCCAAACTAATGAAAAGAGAATACTGAGTGTTTATTTTGTTCATAGTTACAAGGATTTACAATGTGATCAGGCATAGTGGGAGGGACAGAAGAGAGAGCGAGCGAGATTTATACTAGTTGTAATCAATCAGTAGACATTTCCCATAGTGAACATACCTCTGAAAGTAAGCCAATCAGCAGCAACCCTATATTTCTGATTCTAAGCCAAGAAGAAGCAGCCTTACATTATTAAATCCACCTCCCTGACAAGAAACATCCAATTTCTAAATAGTCCTGCTTCTTTTAATACCTAAATATATTCATCCCTAAGTGATATATAGTAGATCAGATTTTATTTAGTTTGAAGAATCTGTGCATTGAAACTACATTTCTTTCTTGCTTAGCAAGCAATAAATTTATTTGCTTGCTTCAGACATAAGTAGTAGCCTATTATTTTGACATGATAAAGGATATCATAATGTTAACAATATTCCCATCTAAAGCAGGGACAATTGTTTATACAAAACAGAGATGCACCTAAGTCACCATAAGGAAAAATGAGTTTATTACATAATACTCATGGTCTAGAAATAAAACTGAGCCGTTAACTGTACAACTCAGAAGCAAAATCTGCCCTTTTCTTATGTCATTCATGCTTCATTAGATGATGAACTCTTGTTTTATTCTACATAACTTATGCTGCATTTTTACCTGGTTAACAAGAACTATACATATGCTATGATTTTTCCTGCTATTTCTCAATTTCATTTATATATGATGAGGCATTTTCTTAACATGTCATTCACTAAACTTCATGGTATTCATTTACAAAATACTGACTAAAATTCTAATTGGATGATCAAGTCAATATTGGCTTTATAAAATCAAAAAGTCATCATTAGATTTAGTCCCACAAGTGTCTCTTTTTCATTGAGACAATTCACAATATGGAATTTGTTTGCCTCTGACCATCTATCAACATCTTTTAGTACTTTAGTATGCATGTAGCCTTTTAAAAAAGATCATGCACTATTTGTTTTTTTTTTTTCTTTTTTTTTTTTTTTTTTTTGGTGCTTAGCTTTTTCAGTTATTGATATACCCTAGAGATTAATGCTCTATCTGATGTGTGAGGGGTGAAGATTTGCTCCTAAGCTATAGGCTCTCTATTCATCACAAAGATTAATTCTGTTGCTGAGAAGAAACATTTTAGTTTAAGTCCATCCCATTTATTGGTTCTTGATTTTAATTCTTGCACCAAAGGAGTCTCATTAAGGAAGTTGGGGGCCTAATTAGGGCCTAATTTTTCTATTATATGCAGGGTCTCTGGTTTTATTCCTAAGTCTTTGATTCATTTTGAATTTTGTGCATGGTGAGAGTTAGGGGTTTCATTTCATTTTGTTGCATATGGATTTCCAGTGTTATCAGCACCATCTGTTGAAGAGGCTATCTTTTCTCCAGTGCATGTTTTTGGCACTTTTGTCTAATATAAGATAGTTGTAGTTTTGTGGGTTAGTCTCTGTGTCCTCTATTCTGTACCATTGATCTACCAGTCTGTTTTGGTGCCAATAACATGAGGGTTTTTATTACTATTGTTCTGTAATATAGTTTAAGGTCTGGTATAGTGATGCCATCTGCTTCACTCTTCCTGCTAAGGATTGTTTTAGCTATTCTGGGTCTCTTATTTTTCCAGATGAATTTCATGACTGCTTTTTCTATTTCTATGAGGAATGTCATTGGGATTTTGAAACACCAAAAAACAATTAACCCAATCAATATATAACTGGACCAAGGACCTGAACAGACACTTCTGAAAAGATGATATATAATCAACCAACATATATATGAAAAAATGTTCATCATCACTAGCAATTAGAGAAATGCAAATCAAAACCACTCTAAGATTTCATTTCACTCCAGTCAGAATGGCAGCTATTATGAAGACAAACAACAATAAGTGTTGGAGAGGATGTGGGGAGAAAGGTACACTCATACACTGCTGGTGGGACTGCAAATTTGTGCAGCCAATATGGAAAGCAGTATGGAGATTTCTTGAAAAATTAGGAATGGAACCACCATTTGACCCATCTATCCCTCTCTTTGATCTATACCCAAATGACTTAAGAACAGCATACTACAGGGAAACAGCCACATCAATGTTTATAGCAGCACAATTCACAAAAGCTAAACTGTGGAATCAAATTTGACATTCCTTAGTAGATGAATAGATAAAAAAATCTGGTATATATGCACAATGGAATATTACTCAGCAATAAAAGAGAATAAAATCATGGAATTTGCAGGTAAATGAATGGAGTTAGAGAAGATAATTCTAAGTTAATTTAGCCAATCCCCCCCAAAAAAAACAATTGCCGAATGTTTTCTTTGATATAGGGAGGCTGATTCATTATGGGATAGGGAGAGGAAGCATGGGAGGAATAGACAAACTCTAGATAGGGCAGAGGGGTGTGTGGGGAAGGGAGGTGGCATTGGGTTATAAATGATGGTGGAATGTGATGATAATTATTATCCAAAGTACATGTATGAAGACATGAATTGGTGTGAGTATACTTTGTATATAACCAGAGATATGAAAAAATGTGGTCTATATGTGTAATAATAATTGTAATGCATTCCACTGTCATATATAAATAAAATTAAAAAATAAATAAAAATGGGGAAAAGGGAAAAAATCATGCACTAAATATGAAATCTTTCTTCCACATATTCATAGAGAGTCAATTTTATAAATGGAAAGTCTGATTACACTCAAATTTTATTATGTAGTTATGTTTTAAAGCAACTCTGATATGCATTTTCATTTAAATATAAAACTATGGATCATATGTATAGTGTGGTTTGGGCAGTCCTTGTTTGCATGATTTTTCATTTTTTTTTCTTTCTTTTATGTACTGGGATTGAATTCAGAGGAACTTTACCACTGAGCCCTATTCCCAGTTTTATCTGTCTATCTATCTATCAGTGATCCATTTATTTTTATTTTGAAACATGGTTTCACTAAGTTACTTAGAACCTCACTACTTTACTGAGGCTGGCTTCAAACTTGAGATCCTCCTGCCTCAGCCTCCCAAGTTGCTGGGGTTATAGGCTTTTGCCAATGCATTCAGCTTTCCAAAATTATTTCAAATAGTGCTCCCTTTTCATTCAAAAATATCTCAGTTGGAAACTTTTAATAAACAGCACTGCTAACTTCTTTCCTGCCATAAATAACTGGAAAATTGGATAGTGTACATTAAGGCATGGTCTTTGGATATTATATAATATGTGA
This sequence comes from Marmota flaviventris, assembly GCF_047511675.1. Classification (NCBI taxonomy): domain Eukaryota; kingdom Metazoa; phylum Chordata; class Mammalia; order Rodentia; family Sciuridae; genus Marmota; species Marmota flaviventris. The sequence continues at coordinate 618,064 of NW_027288305.1, forward strand.
CTTGGATATTATATAATATGTGACTGTGGTACCTGAAAAAAATCTGGAAGGAAACTAAGTTGAGTCCTCAAAAGACAACTTCCTCATCACTGTGCAGAGACAAAAAAGTATCAAAAATCAAAACATCATGGATAGAGCCTATCTATCTCAGTCAGCTAAGGAACTAGGTATTAGAGTTTGGGACTCTTTGCATACCTGTAATTTGGGACAGATTAACAGAAAATATGGAGTGATACAGATCAAAAACCTACAGTACTCTACATAAGGATCCCCTTAAATAATTTGGTCAATATTAAACCCCAACTACACAGAAAATTTCATAAGTCCATGCACTGTACAATGCTACATAAGTGAAAAGTTTCTTTGTCACAGAAGGGAGATATTCAAGTTCTATCTAGCCTGAGCAAAGAGTATGCACTCGATATCTGGGACACTTACAGTCTCTGACAGCACAGAAGCATCACTCTTTGGAAATAAGGCTAAAGTAGCCTTCAGGTACAAATTGCTCTTGCACTCTCCTATAGTATATCCACTGAAGATTAATTCTTCTCAACCTGGTATGATTTTGTTCCCCTGAAAATTGTCTGCAAATGCTTGGAGACATTTTTCTTGTCACAAATTGTATGGGGTATACTGTTGCCATCTAAATGGTAAAGGCTGAAGAAGCTGCTAAACATCCTATAGTAAATAAGATAACACTGAAAACAAAGAGGGATTCACACCAAGATATCAATGATACTTCTTTTGATAAGCCTTATGCATGCTAAATATTCCATACTAATGGTACAAGTGTGGAATCTTAACCCCAAATGTTTTGTTTGTCTAATTGAGAGTAAAACTTAAAATCATTATAAAAAAAGACACCTCTTAGTTTTTAAATTTTAAGATATTTGTGTTTGTAAAACCACAGCCATTATATTTTCTAGGTGCTAGTTTGAAACATAAATAAGGGAGTTTTCTTAAAACCAGAGATTTGAAAATAACAATAATTAAAGTAGTTTTATCCATACAAGTCACTCAAATTAGTTATGGAAATGAGATGGTCATTGACATTGATATTTTTATTAAAGTAAAGCTCAATTAAAATGTCTACAATAATTATTATAACCAAAACAATAATTACATCTTATATGACTGTTTTAGTCAGCTTTTATGTTGCTATGACTAAATGACCAGACCAGCACAACAATAGAAGAGAAATAGTTTATTTGAGGGTTCACGGTTTCAGAGGTCTTAATCCACAGACAATACACTCTATTACTTGGGGCTCAAGGTGAGGCAGGACATCATGGCAGAAAAGTGTGGTGGAGGGAAACAGCTCACATCATGCAATGATCAGGAAGCAGAGAGAGATCTCTACTTGTCAAAGCTACAACTAATTCCTTCCTCCTCCAGCCACACCCTACTACTTCAGTTACCATTCAGTTAATCCCTATCAATGTATAAATTTACTGATTAGGTTAAAACTCTCAAAAACCCTATCATTCTCATCTGGACCTTCTTGCATTGGCTCACACATGAGCTTTTGGGGGACACCTCAAACCCTATTTTCTAGGATGTACTCTTGTTAGTAATCCACGTGTCTGCCAATTGTTCAAGTGTTGTTGTTTTTTTTATGTTCAGAAAAAAAAAATTGTAGAGATATGAGATAAAAATTATAGAAACTCATTTGCTTGCATGGATATTTGTGAATTATAAAAATATCATAAGAAAAATGCTACAGGTTGCTTCAGAAAAGTGTAGTTCATTTTCACAACCACTGGAAACAGCCTGAAACAATGGTACCAGGGTTACCATTCTAAAGTTAGTATATATAACTGTAAAAAGTGTCCTCATGTAAACAGTACTGCAAATTGGGAGAGTTAATATTTTAAAAATAATTAATGTTTGAACAAGGCAAAATTCATGCACTTTATATTTTTTACTACAACAATGAAAACCCTCAAGAACTGAAAGACCTCAGTCCCACAAGTTTTCTCACTGGTTGGAGAATAATTTCAATAAGAAGCTAGAACAGAGCTAGAAAAACTTCTTAACTACCATCTCTACTCGGCAGGAAGTTGGTTATAAATTTCGCAGTTTCAATGAGGAGCAAAAATTAAGGCAGGCAAACAGAAGTATTGAAAAGCTATACATGTAAATAACTAAATATTGCTACATGATAAATTGCTCTTGACATTCGTTTTTGTTTACTTAGTGGATTGTGTTTGTTTTGTTTTAAGAAATCTGATGCTTTCAACAAAATATTTTTAAAGAAAAGCATGTAGAAGTCAGTACATTATAAAACTATATACATAAAATATTTAACAAAGCATAAAATAGCATGCAGTTATAATTAAAATGAAGCTTTTTATTATAAAGTTACATATAAATTATTCATCACAAGTATGCTCCTTTTATTTTTATATCAACACCAAAAGGTAAAATATTTATTTTGATTTGTTTTAAAAAACAAGTCCATTTTTTCCAATTGTCTAAGTCCAATATTTTCTTTTGTTTTAGTTTTGTTTTTTTGTTTGCTTTTCTGTAGCTTCTTGCATGTATTTTTAAATAAAAATTAATAGAGCTAAATTCTTTTAAGTATGATAAATCGCAGATCATCATCAAAAAACTAGTGTTAAGTTTTTATGTAATTTATTCTAAATGCAGGCTCATACACTGTACCCCCAACTAGTGTCTGATTTTTTTATTGATATGGAAGCCTCTTCTCTCCAGTCTAATCAGATCTCACAAATACACATCAAACCCAGGTCATGAAAATGTGAGATTCATTCTCTTAGCAAAACTATTAAACTCAGTTAAAATGACCATATCTTAAACTTTTGCCTGAAAAACCTACCTCTGAACCTTGCTGCATTGGGGGGCATATTTTCAATACATGGACTTTAGAGGAATATTCCAGGTCTTAACCACAAAACTTGCCTAACCTGCATACCTTGTTGTGTTGAGCCAAGGATAATGACAAAGTATCACAGTATCTTTTCAGAGGGCTGTAGGCATGCATATAGTTATATTCTTCTTACATTTTTAACTTTTGAACAAACTTCTAAAACAAGACAGTTTAGAATAAAAACCTAAATAAATAAATACATACTGGGTTTAAGAAATTTTCAACAAGGCATGTGTGCTGGTACATGCCTGTCATCCTGGAGACTCAGGAGGTTGAGGCAGAAGGATCTTATATTCAAGGGAGGAAATTTAGCAAGACAACATCCTTACCTTCCCAATGAAATTTTCATATGATTACTCAATTAATAACATTTGATGCTATTTTTTTCCTAAAGAAATATAAGTTTCCTAGTTTTAAAGACTCCTAACAAGGTTCAGATAATGTTTGCACCTTTATTTCCACAGACTTTCTTTCTAACAGAATGAGAACACATGTCATATTAGGTTTGAATCCTTAAATGTGCACAAAAAAGATGATGTGTTTGTATATGGGTTTCACAAAATATCACATTTGGAACAGAATTTGTTTTTGCAGTAATTATAAGAGCACAGCAACATGCAGATTCCTGAGAAAGTAATGGTGGAAGTGCCAATGAAAACTCCAACTTCATTTGTGAGCAACAACAGCGTGCCCGCAGAGAGGGCATCCACAGTCCACTGACATTATAGTTGCTGCATAATACACACAGGTTTTGGCATGCCTATGGATGAAGTTCTAGTCATTGATACTTCCATTTCTTATAAAGAAACATGTTGGTAGAAATTATTGAAAACAAATCAATGAGTAGACGAAAATTTTTAATGGTCATAAATGGAGAGAAAAAATTATAGGTGATATAGGCACAGATATAAAGATTGTGGGTATGTGTGTTTCAGAGAGAAAAAGAGAGAACTAGGGAGAGACAAACAGACAGATACCAGCGTGTAAATGTTAAACCAGTGAGGCACCCTCTATATTACCTGATGCCAACTTTTAGTAGTAAAGCTGTTGAGCTTCTAGAAGTGCAATTTCCCCAATGCCCAGCTAAGACATGGCCATGGAAGGGGAGCCAAAGAACAAAAGCTGTTTCTACAGGGCAGAAGTTGGGGCTTCAAGACAGAGTGACCATGGCACATGGCATATGGCACAGATAAAACGTTAGATCTATTGGAGGTCTTACATAAAGTATGTTCTCAAACTTGAGAGACAGTAATGGGAAGTGTTTTCTTTCCTCTTGGAAATGAAGGAGAGTGCAGTGTACTCTGGTTGTTTTGCAGAATTTCCTGTAAGCTTGAGGAAAGTAGACCTGTGGACCCGGATGATGGACATCTCAAAAGGAAAATGGAAATTTTGAGACATAACTCTTACTGAGCTGTGATTAGATACCTATTCACCTTTGAAGTTTTACTTGCCAAATATTATTATTCAATAAGCTAATTTTATTGCTTTCTACAGCTTTACAAATTCAAGAATTTTAAGGGATACACATATTATTCAATATGTATATTAATATATTTGGGAGAGGTATCTAAATAGGCCTCACAGCCCTTAGACACATTGTTTTAAAAACACATTTCTCCATCCTTCTCTTATTTTCTATTTGATTATATATGCATTTTACACATCTATATGTCTATTTCTGTGTATCTCGGTGCTTCATAAGGATTATTTAAATATTTTTGCTGAGTCTCATGAAGGCACTTACTTCTTCACTTATGCCTCAGATTTCTGCTTTAAACATTATACTTCTTTCAAATGATTTCTCATTTGGAGCAAAAGGAAATGTAACTAAAACTATGTATGTAAGTGAAATCCCACTACTATGTACAATTGTAATGCACCAATAAAAATTAAACAAAAAAAAAAGAAAGTGGATATTCTTGAATGGAAAATTAAGCTTTATGGGGGATTTTACATGTGCCACGTGATTGGAGTTTCAATCCAATTTGAAATTTATATGGGAGATGGTGACATCTGACACAAATAGCCTCAGTTTTTCCCTTTGCAATTTCTGTGCTTTTGCTCCAGAATTCTGTTGTGACTACTGTATTTATGTCTAACATCTCTGCAGGTTGCTTCAAAAAATACATACTGCTACCCAGATTAATTATTTTGGTAATAATGCATTTTCCAGTTTTTATTTTTCCATTAACTCTATCAGGGTATATTTTGAAACAACAAGATGGACAAAATTCCGAAGTACACCTTTGTGAGTGCTGAGGAATATATGAAACCTCCAAGAAACCCCATGTCAGTTTCACCGCCCCTACAAGTTTTTGCACTGGGCCACACTCATGATGAGCAACTACTGGCACTCATGTCCTCATAGATTGTTTTATCCTGTTCTAGAATTCTGTAAGAATAGAATCATACATTTTGTATTATTTTGACTCTGGTTAATTTTGATACACACAACACCTGTGAGATACAATGATGCCCTTGCCTTTTGATTGTGGTTCTGCATAAAAAGTTAATATGATACACAATGCAATATTACTCAGCAATAACAGAGAATAAAATCATGGCATTTGTAGGTAAATGAATGGGTTAGTGAAGATAATGCTAAGTGAAGTTAGCCAATCCCAAAAATCTAAATGACAAAAGTTTTCTCTGATATAAGGAGGTTGATTCATAGTGGGGTGGGGAGAGGGAGTGTGGGAGGAATGGACAAACTCTAGATAGGGTAGAGGGGTGGGAGGGGAAGGGAAGGCGCATGGGGTTAGAAATGATGGTGGAATGGAATGGATATTATTATACAAAGTACATGTATGAAGACACAAATTGTTATGAATATACTTTGTATAAACCAGAGATATGAAAAATTGTGCTCTATATGTGTAATAAGAATTGTAATGCATTTTGCTGTCATATATAAATTAAAAAAATAATTAAAAAGTTAATATGAACATTTGCACACATGTCTTTCAATGGTTTATATTTGTATTTCTCATGAGACATAAATATATGGAAGTGTACTTTATGATTCATAAAATTTATCTATTTAAATCTCCATTGCTAAACTGTTTGGCCAAGTGGTTTGATTCATAAAAATTATCTATTTAAATCTCCATTGCTAAACTGTTTGGCCAAGTGGTTTGATTCATAAAAATTATCTATTTAAATCTCCATTGCTAAACTGTTTGGCCAAGTGGTTATAGTCTTCAGTTCTCCCCTGAAATATATGAGAGATTGCCTATTGCTCCATAACTTTATCAGAAATTTGGAATGTAAGCTTTTTTTTTAGCTATTCTATTTGGTGTGAAATGGCATTGTACTGTAGATTGAATCTGCATTTCCTTAATGACAAATATTAAATGGTTTTTAAAAATTTTATTAACCAGGTTTATAAATTTTCTTAGTGAATGGTTTATTCAAGTCTTTTCTTATGCATTTTCTTTTTATGGTTAATTGCCTACTTTTGTTGGTGTGTATGAGTTTATATTTGTCACATACACACAAATTAAAACAAACAACACTGCCTGATTCCAATATCTATATTTCACTTGAACAATCATAAATAGCTAAATTATTAACTGATATTGAAATGATTGTTCTGTATTTCAGAATAGAAGATTGCATGATATTTTCTATCAAGGCCTAGATAGATATCTTTATATTAAGTAGCATAGAATAGCAAAAGATGATTTTTATTAGGGGTATCAATTGAATTTCATATTCTTAGGGAGCTATTTCATTAGACATTGATTCTTTTTTTTTTTTTTTTTTTTTTAATTTTTTATTGTGGGTTGTTCAAAACATTACAAATTTCTTGACATATCATATTCCACACTTTGATTCAAGTGGGTTATGAACTCCCACCTTCACCCCATACACAGATTGCAGAATCACATCAGTTACACATCCATTGATTTACAAATTGCCATACTAGTGTCTGTTGTGCTCCACTGCCTTTCCCATCCTCCACCCTCCCCCCTCCCCACCTCTCCCCTCCCCTCCCCTCCTCTCTCTCTACCTCCTCCACTGTATAACCCTGAGGGTCTCCTTCCATTACCATGCAATTTCCCTTCTCTCTCCCTTTCCCTCCCACCTCTCATCCCTGTTAAATGTTAATCTTCTTCTCCTGTTCTTCGTCCCTACACTGTTCTTAGTTACTCTCCTTATATCAAAGAAGACATTTGGCATTTGTTTTTTAGGGATTGGCTAGCTTCACTTAGCATAATCTGCTCTAATGCCATCCATTTCCCTGTAAATTCTATGATTTTGTCATTTTTTAATGCAGAGTAATACTCCATTGTGTATAAATGCCACATTTTTTTTATCCATTCGTCTATTGAAGGGCATCTAGGTTGGTTCCACAGTCTTGCTATTGTGAACTGTGCTGCTATGAACATCGATGTAGCAGTGTCCCTGTAGCATGCTCTTTTTAGGTCTTTAGGGAATAGACCAAGAAGGGGAATAGCTGGGTCAAATGGTGGCTCCATTCCCAGCTTTCCAAGAAATCTCCATACTGCTTTCCAAATTGGCTGCACCAATCTGCAGTCCCACCAGCAATGTACAAGTGTACCCTTTTCCCCACATCCTCGCCAGCACTTGTTGTTGTTTGACTTCCTAATGGCTGACAATCTTACTGGAGTGAGATGGTATCTTAGGGTGGTTTTGATTTGCATTTCTCTGACAGCTAGAGATGTTGAGCATTTTTTCATGTACTTGTTGATTGACTGTATGTCCTCCTCTGAGAAGTGTCTGTTCAGGTCCTTGGCCCATTTGTTGATTGGGTTGTTTGTTTTCTTATTGTCTAATTTTTTGAGTTCTTTGTATACTCTGGATATTAGGGCTCTATCTGAAGTGTGAGGAGTAAAGATTTGTTCCCAGGGTGTAGGCTCCCTATTTACCTCTCTTATTGTTTCTTTTGCTGAGAAAAAACTTTTTAGTTTGAGTAAGTCCCATTTGTTGATTCTAGTTATTAACTTTTGTGCTATGGGTGTCCTATTGAGGAATTTGGAGCCCGACCCCACCGACTGTAGATCGTAGCCAACTTTTTCTTCTATCAGACGGCGCGTCTCTGATTTGATATCAAGCTCCTTGATCCATTTTGAATTCACTTTTGTGCATGGTGAGAGAAAGGGATTCAGTTTCATTTTGTTGCATATGGATTTCCAGTTTTCCCAGCACCATTTGTTGAAGATGCTATCCTTCCTCCATTGCATGCTTTTAGCCCCTTTATCAAATATAAGATAGTTGTAGTTTTGTGGATTGGTTTCTGTGTCCTCTATTCTGTACCATTGGTCCAACCGCCTGTTTTGGTACCAGTACCATGCTGTTTTTGTTACTATTGCTCTGTAGTATAGTTTGAAGTCTGGTATCGCTATACCGCCTGATTCACACTTCCTGCTTAGCATTGTTTTTGCTATTCTGGGTCTTTTATTTTTCCATATGAATTTCATGATTGCTTTCTCTATTTCTACAAGAAATGCCAATGGGATTTTGATTGGCATTGCATTAAAACTATAGAGAACTTTTGGTAATATCGCCATTTTGATGATGTTAGTTCTGCCTATCCATGAACAGGGTATATTTTTCCATCTTCTAAGATCTTCTTCTATTTCTCTCTTTAGGGTTCTGTAGTTTTCATTGTATAAGTCTTTCACCTCTTTTGTTAGGTTGATTCCCAAGTATTTTATTTTTTTTTGAAGATATTTTGAATGGAGTGGTTGTCCTCATTTCCAATTCAGAGGATTTGTCGCTGATATACAGGAATGCCTTTGATTTATGTGTGTTGATTTTATATCCTGCCACTTTGCTGAATTCATTTATTAGCTCTAATAGTTTCTTTGTAGAGCCTTTTGGGTCTGCTAGGTATAGAATCATATCATCTGCAAATAGTGATAATTTAAGTTCTTCTTTTCCTATTTTTATGCCTTTAATTTCTTTCGTCTGTCTAATTGCTCTGGCCAGTGTTTCGAGAACTATGTTGAACAGAAGTGGAGAGAGAGGGCATCCCTGTCTAGTTCCAGATTTTAGAGGGAATGCCTTCAGTTTTTCTCCATTCAGAATGATGCTAGCCTGAGGCTTAGCATAGATTGCTTTTACAATATTGAGGTATGTTCCTGTTATCCCTAGTTTTTCTAGAGTTTTGAACATAAAGGGATGCTGTACTTTGTCAAATGCTTTTTCCGCGTCTATCGAGATGATCATATGGTTCTTATTTTTAAGTCTATTGATGTGGTGAATAACATTTATTGATTTCCGTATATTGAACCAGCCTTGCATCCCAGGGATGAATCCTACTTGATCATGGTGTACAATTTTTTTGATATGTTTTTGTATCCGATTCGCCAGAATTTTATTGAGGATTTTTGCATCTAGGTTCATTAGAGATATTGGTCTGTAGTTTTCTTTCTTTGAAGTGTCTTTGTCTGGTTTAGGTATCAGGGTGATGTTGGCCTCATAGAATGAATTTGGAAGTTCTCCCTCCTTTTCTATTTCCTGAAGTAGCTTGAAAAGTATTGGTATTAGTTCTTCTTTAAAGGTTTTGTAAAATTCTGCTGTATACCCATCTGGACCTGGGCTTTTCTTAGTTGGTAGTCTTTTTATGGTTTCTTCTATTTCCTCAATTGATATTGGTCTGTTTAGGTTTTCTATATCCTCCTGACTCAATCTGGGCAGATCATATGACTTAAGAAATTTATCTATGCCTTCACTATCTTCTAATTTATTGGAGTATAAGGATTCAAAATAGTTTTTGATTATCTTCTGTATTTCTGAAGTGTCTGTTGTGATATTGCATTTTTAATCCCGTATGCTAGTAATTTGAGTTCTCTCTCTTCTTCTCTTCGCTAGCATCGCTAAGGGTCTGTCGATTTTGTTTATTTTTTCAAAGAACCAACTTTTAGTTTTGTCAATTTTTTCAATTGTTTCTTTTGTTTCGATTTCATTAATTTCAGCTCTGATTTTAATTATTTCTTGCCTTCTACTTCTTTTGCTGTTGTTTTGCTCTTCATTTTCCAGGATTTTGAGATGAAGTATGAGATCATTTATTTGTTGGTTTTTTCTTTTTTTAAGGAATGAACTCCAAGCAATGAATTTTCCTCTTAGAACTGCTTTCAATGTGTCCCATAGATTCCGATATGTTGTGTCTGTGTTTTCATTTATCTCTAAGAATTTTTTGATTTCCTTCTTGATGTCTTCTATAACCCATTGATCGTTCAGTAACCTATTGTTCATTCTCCAAGTGTTGTATGCTTTTTCCTTCCTTCTTTTATCATTGATTTTCAGTTTCATTCCATTATGATCAGATAAGATGCATGGTATTATCTCTACTCCTTTATATTGTCTAAGAGTTGCCCTGTGACATAATATATGATCGATTTTTGAGAAGGATCCATGTGCTGCTGAGAAAAAAGTGTAACTGCTTGATGTTGGGTGGTATATTCTATATATGTCAATTAGGTCTAGGTTATTAATAGTGTTATTGAGTTCTATAGTTTCCTTATTCAACTTTTGTTTGGAAGATCTGTCCAGTGGCGAGAGAGGTGTGTTGAAGTCTCCCATGATTATGGTATGGTGGTCTATTAGACTCTTGAACTTGAGAAGAGTTTGTTTGACGAATATAGCTGCACCATTGTTTGGGGCATAAATATTTATGATTGTTATGTCTTGTTGGTGTATGGTTCCCTTAAGCAGTATGTAGTGTCCCTCTTTATCTCTTTTGATTAACTTTGGCTTGAAATCTATTTTATTTGATATGAGTATGGACACTCCTGCTTGTTTCCGAAGTCCATATGAGTGATATGATTTTTCCCAACCTTTCACCTTCAGCCTATGTATGTCCTTTCCTATCAAATGCGTCTCCTGTAGGCAGCATATTGTTGGGTCTTGTTTTGTGATCCATTCTACTAGCCTGTGTCTCTTAATTGGTGAGTTTAAGCCATTAACATTTAGGGTTATTATTGAGATATGGGTTGTTCTTCCAGCCATATTTGTTTATTTCTGTTACTAAACATGGTTTGTTTTCCTCTTTGATTATCCCCCCCCCTTTACTGTCCTACCTCCCACTGTTGGTTTTCATTGTTATTTTCCATTTCCTCTTCCTGTAATGCTTTGGCGAGGATGTTTTGAAGAGATGGTTTTCTAGCTGCGAATTCTTTAAACTTTTGTTTATCGTGGAAGGTTTTAATTTCATCCTCCATCCTGAAGCTTAATTTCGCTGGATACACAATTCTTGGTTGGAACCCATTTTCTTTCAGTGTTTGAAATATGTTATTCCAGGATCTTCTAGCTTTCAGAGTCTGTGTTGAAAGATCAGCTGTTATCCTGATTGGCTTACCCCTAAATGTAATCTGCTTCCTTTCTCTTGTAGCTTTTAAAATTCTCTCCTTATTCTGTATGTTGGGCATCTTCATTATAATGTTTCTAGGTGTGGATCTCTTATGATTTTGCACATTCGGCGTCCTGTAGGCTTCTAGGATTTGGGATTCTGTCTCATTCTTCAAGTCTGGGAAGTTTTCTTGTATTATTTCATTGAATAGACTTCTCATTCCTTTGGTTTGGAGCTCTGTACCTTCCTGTATCCCAATGACTCTTAAATTTGGTCTCTTAATGTTATCCCATATTTCTTGGATGTTCTGCTCATGGTTTCTTAACAGTCTTGCTGAGCTGTCTATGTTCTTTTCCAGTTGAAATACTTTGTCTTCATTGTCTGATGTTCTATCTTCTAAGTGTTCTACTCTGCTGGTAGTATTCTCCATTGAGTTTTTAAGTTGGTTTATTGCTTCCTGCATTTCTAGGATTTCTGTTTGTTTGTTTTTTATAACCTCTATCTCCCTGTATAGTTGATCCTTTGCTTCCTGGATTTGTTTGCGTAATTCGTTGTCGAAGTGATCTTTCATTGTCTGATTTTGCTGTTTAATGTCTTCCTTGATACTCCAGATCATCTGAAGCATGTATATCCTGAATTCTTTATCTGACATTCCATCTGCTGCAGCTGTTACCTCTTCTAAAGTTGCGTTGACCTGCATTGCTTGTGGTCCTTTCTTTCCTTGTCTTTTCATACTGCTTGCGTATCTTTCCTGCAGGTGCGGGCGGCGGCTCTGCTCTCTTCTTATTCCAATTGGGGTGTCGTGGCTACCACGCCGGCAGGCCACTGGGCCTGATCCGCCGGTCGGTTGCAGGTTTGCCTACCCTGCAGGCGCGGGCGGCGGCTCTACTCTGCCCCTACTGCAAATGGGGTGACGTGTCTGTCGTACCGGCAGGCCACTGGGCCTGTCCCGCTGGTCGGTCGCAGATCTGCCCACCTTTCGGGCACGGGTGGAGGCTCTGCTCTGACCCTACTCCAATTGGGGTGTCGTGACTACCCCGCCTGCAGGACACTGGGCCTGTTCCTGGCACGGGCGGCGACTCTGCTCTGCCAGTACTCCAATTAGGGTGGTGTTTGTACCACGCCGGCAGGCTCCTGGGCCTGATCCGCAGGTCTGTTGTAGGTCTGCCTACCTTGGAGGCGCGGGCAGCGGATCTGCCCTGCCCCTCCTACCACGCCTGCGGACCCCTGGGCCTGATCTACAGGTTGATCCCTGGTCTGCTCACCCTGCGGGCACGGGTGGCGGTTCTGCTCCGCCCCCGATTGGGGTCACGTGACCACCACACCGGCAGGGCCTGATCCGGGCGTGGGAGAAGGATCTGCTCTGCCCCTACTCCAGTTGGGGTGACGTGTGTACCACACTGGCAGGCCACTGGGCCTGACCCGCCAGGCTGTCACAGGTCTGTTTACCTTGCACGCTCATTCGTCACAGCGCGAACCGCGGCTCTGCCCTGCCCCTCCTACCACGCCCATGTACCACTGGGTCGCGGGTCTGCCCACCTTGCGGTTGCGGGTGGCAGCTCCGCTCCGCCCCCTCTCCAATTGGGGTCACGCGGTCACCACGCTGGCAAGCCGCTGGGCCTGCTCCGGGTGCTGGCGGCGGCCCGGCTCCTTCCCTCTGGCTCGACGACAAATTGAGGAGACTCGGGTGACTGTGCCTCACCCCCCCTACCAGGAGACCAACTGCTTATGTCACCACTGGTATTGATGAAGTTCCCTCCTCCGCCGCTTTCTGCAGACATCAGATCTCTGCCATGTTGGTATCCTATGCGAATGGCAGCATTTTGTTCCCCTTGCCGGGCAACCAAAGCACCGGGTGAGTCCTGACCGGCCCTCAGCAGGACCCGGACCGAGAAGCAGTTTCCGCGGGCTCCTAGCCCCGGGCCAGGGAAGTTCCGGGAGCCGGAACTCGGCCACTCTGTGCTCGGTGTAAGCTCCTATAAATGTAAGCTCCAAGAAGCAGTCCCCGCGGGCTCAGTTCCGGGAGCCGTAATTCGGCTGCTTAGTGCTTGTTGTATGCTCTGGTAGGCGCAGGGTCCAAGAAGCAGCCTCCGCGGGCTCAGCAGCCGCTCCGCGCTGGGTATTCACTCCGATAAGATCAGCTTCTAAGAAGCACCCAGGCGCTGAGCCCTAGCAATCTGTCTGCAAGCCGCAGGCGAATTGCAGTCTGAAATTACCTGTTCTATGGCTGAATGAGCTGCGGTCAGTCGAAAACAGCGGTGGTGACGTCAGTTTACCAACATGGTGGCTGCTGGCCTCCTCTGTGGTCTGACCGGTGTGGAGAACCGAGATGGACCGCTTCCTTCCCCCGTCTCGAACCCAGAATTCAGCCCTGAGTACGGTGCTTGCGCGGCTGGCAGAAACTGCAGCGCTGTAACCCTGCGTCTCTATCCCAGCGCACGCTGCAGATTCTAGCCTCGGGCCGATTTGCTGAATAAGCAGTGCGACAAACCTCTCGCGTTTGAGTCCCCGTAGCTGATCCTCGTGCGATGGAAATCCTTCCTCCAGGTTCCGGAGCACCCCACTATTGCTGGAAATTCCTAACAAGATATCCTTTAGCCGTCCTGACTTGTCATACTCCCACACAGTGAAGCAGCACACGGGGGCAATGCACTCCCCTCGCCGCCATCTTTAAACTCCCCTAGACATTGATTCTTTATATATATTTTTTGTTCTTGACAAAGTGAAGAACAAACAAACATTGTTTTTATGGGAGGGAGAAGAGTCTGTAGTGTTTGAAAATCAGATATTCTATGCTCATTTGTATCTTTTTACACTGCTACAATTCTCCAAGTCTCTAGAGTAATGTTTTTAAAATAAGCCTTTAGTTTTTGGTATAAAGGAACACCTGTTTTTCTTTTTTATAATTCACAACCAGCTGCCATCACACAATCAATTTTTGTGGGAGAAGCTCACTGCTGAGGAAGCCAACTTTGATAATGGAATGGGTTGAAAACTTTTTTCCAGCTAAATGCAATTTCAATACACCTATTGCCCACTGGCTGGGAAATTCTAGTATTTTATATTTACTTGTTTAAGCAGGAAAGTTGCCATGGTAGACAAACTATTCTCAATGTAAAGCTAAATAATTATATGTTAATGATAAATTGTTATAAAGTAAATGATAATTTGAAGCAAACACACATTTTCTATAGCATGACTTGGCTGGAGGAATATGTGATGCGAATCATTGGCAAATCACAATACTAAGCTATTTAAAGCTACTTATTAATAGAAAATCTTGTAAGACAACTCAGACTAACATCCCTTATATTTTGAAAAATTAATCATAAGAAAGTATTTGATATAATTATATCCTCAGGTAATTAATCTTTTTAATTTTCTTTACTTTTTTAGAGTAACATATTTTGGGGGGCAGCAGATGGATTATGGATCTTTGAACTGCCCAAAGAAACCACCCTTGAGAATTTCTTGGTGCTGATCCCAAAGTGCCTAAGTTGCATAGTGATGCACTCTTAAAGGATCATTCCTTGGAATTTTTTTAGTTCATAACCTTGGGTTCAAACATTTGCTGCCCAGAGGTAGAGAATTATGAGTGCAAGCTGATATCTAAAGCTGTTATAGATTTTAATGAGTTTGGGGCCTTTATCTATCCATGACACCATCAACACAACCACGGCCATAAATGTACCCATCTTTTCCCCATGTTTCTTTCTGTCCCCTTTATTATTACTGTTTCTTGATTCTCTTTTTTGTAGCAAGAACATTTACTATAAAGTGTATCTTTTTAACAAAATCTAAGGATACAGTCCAATATTGGTTAGCAATGGGTACTGTGTTGTAAAATAGTTCTTCAGAACTTATTTATCTTTGTAACTGAAACATCATATACTTTGTCAATCCCATCCCAATTCCCCAAACAAAAATGTTATGACTTTTTAAATCTTAAATTAATTTATCAAATCATTGATATTGTTTTACATGTTAAATATTTTCATATTTGTTTAGAATAGAAAAAGGGTATGTTTATTTCTGTCTTATATATAATCTTCCACCTGAAGCATAAGTAATAATGAGGGTTGTAAGTATACCAACAATTTCTTTGAATCCTCTTTCAATTTCTAGCATAGAATTGTATGCAGAATAAATGGCCCAATAATAATACAGATTACTGTTCAAAGGAAAAATTCAATTCTGTCCTTGCTTAAAAGGAAACATTATATATGTTATATATATATATATATATATATATATATATATATATATATATATATATAGGCTTGGACCTTCAATAAAACAAACAAAACTATTAGAACTTTTCATGGGTTTTTCTAAATCTTTGGCTTTGTTTCAATAATATCTTTCATTATAATTTGCTAATATTTAAATTAACAAATATCAAATGGCATCAGAACCATTTATTGTAACTAGTTTTTATATAATTTTATTTTGTTTTTTATTTTTGGTACTGTGGATTAAAGTCAAGGGCATTAAACCACTGAACCACATTTCTATTCCTACGTATTTTAGAGACAGGATTTCTGAGTTGCTTTGAGCCTCGCTTTTGCTGAGGCTGGATTTGAACTCACAATCCTCCTGCTTCAGCCTTCCAAATGGTTGGAATTAAAGGTGTGTGCCATCATGCCTGACATCTTTAAATTACTTTAAATACCACCTAGTAAATCTTATTTGTAATCCTCCCTTTTCCAAATTTTGTAGTATATTTAAAGTTTCAAAATGCTATCATTTTCCATATGATGAAGACTGAAGTTTTAAAGCAGTGAAGCATTCAAACTTAGTAAAACAACACACAGATATACATAAACACATGCACACACTCATGTATACACACAAATATAAGCAAGAAAGAAGTGAAATGTTTATATATTTTTTAAAAATTGATATGTGCCCCCATTAACTTTAAAAAATGTGCAAACATACACATACACGTGTATATGAACCCTTTTCAGAGTTCTTAGCAAAAACCCAGTCAACCCCATAATCTTTTAAATTAGCATTTTCTCATTCCTGTGTATGTACTACCACTATTGCATAAACCAGCCTTATACCAGTGTCCCATCACAATCAAGCACCAGTGGAATCTTGACAATCATGATTATACTGAATGTTAGAGATTTTACACACCCAGTTTATAATTTAACAATGTTTATATAATTACTGGTTAGCTCTCAGATATTATTCAATGTAACCTTGAGAGTATTAGTTTTAGGACATAGATGAGTTTCCTTCAAAATCTTGAGTCTGAAGAGTGTGTCATATATAATTTGTATTAGCATGGGATCTCAGGAAATGAGAATACTCAAGTAGAGGGACAGAAAAAATGAAGAAATGTTGAGTTATCTAGCTGTACATCACTAGGAACAAGTGGTCGTTGAGCAAGTGACGTGCTAATGAGCCAAGTTGAATATGTTCTTTTCCCCTAGAAACAAAAGATATATTTATACTATCTCTCAACTACATTTACCTGATTGACTGTACTGGGTATTAACTACCAAACACTTCCATGTTTGTAGATGCATTAGGATATATGAGTATGTTTTATGTCATACCATGTGGTGGTTACAGACATATTTTAAGAAAGAGAGAACTATGCTTATCACAGCTAACATGAAATACTCTCGATACACCTCTGTTTACCATATCAACATGTGAATTTTTGTCTTGAAACAGGAATTGAAGCAAAAGAAAAGTGTATTACCACATCAGTCACCTTGAAAGACCTAGACTTTTATGAGATAGACAAAATAAGTTGTATTGTTTAAGAAAACTCCAGCTGATGTAGAAAGGGACCAATACTTTTGAAAGGATGTGATATAGTTAACAAAATTTTGTAATGGCTTTATCTGCTAATATCACAGTTATACTTGGGAGGGCAATATTGATGGTACTAAAATTTTGTCAATGATTAAAAACAAAATATAATTGAATCAATGCTGTCACTCTTAATATTTAGCACAAAAGCTGCTTTCACCAATCATGAAAATACTGATGACTGGTTTTAATGTGTGTAACACCTAATTAGCTACAGAGAGTTTTCTTGTGCCATTTAATTATGAATGTTATTATAAAAAATATGAAGTATGGACCAAAGTACCTGAATGCAAACAAATGTTACCAAAGCTATTTTTCCCATATTTTCTACACATGGACAGGGCATTATGCAGACCATTTCATAATTAAATGATGAGAATACACTTGTAAGAAAGCTATAAAATATAAAAATTATTGAGTAAATAAATAAATACTAAAATATCAATCTCATTATTAAATTTCAAACACCATGATGATGTCTGAACCCATTTGAATCAAATGCATGAAAGATGATATGTCATGAGCTTTGTAATGTTTTGAACAACCAATAAAAAAAAATATACTGAAAAGGAAATGTATTTTTCATTTGTTCTGAAACATTTTATGTCAGTGATAGAGAGTATTTTCTTTTAGAAACACTGATTATTCTATCTTGAGGTACAGTATTTTCAAAGGACAAAGGAATAGAAGAAAACAAATCTAGATTTAAATATATATGGTACTATAAAAGAATCCCATGCCATAAAATACACGGAAAAAAGGGGAGGAATTACTGTTTGCACAAATAAAATACTAGCATTTTATGGATTAGTGGAGTTTTATGATACTGTCTAACGATTTTCTTTGTTTGGCCAGTAAACAACCACGGCAGCACTCATACTTTCCCAGGTCTAAATGGAGGTCTGCTCTATGTGTGGTTTTCCTCCAGTTATTTTATGCACCTCAAGCTTATTAGATTTCATTGTTGAAATTGTAGTTTCTTCAGATTTAACATGGCCTGTGTCCCCTCAGAACACATCATTTCTTTCATGCTGTGTTTGTATTTAATGACTCTGTCTATACAAAGCCAGTGGTGATTTGGCAACTCCAATTTTTTCTCTTTTATTTATGGTTCAAGAAGTGATCTTGAATGTCTAATTCTACACCAAAGTCGCTTAAATATAAAGAAATTGAAAGCCAGGAAATTTACAGTTTTTTCAAGTTCTCTTTATTGTTTGTTAAATTTATTTTGCCTTATGCCAGGATACACTGCTAAAATTAATATTATTGAATTGACAGGCAATCAAATTATCTACATTAACTATATGAACAGAGCAAAATTTAGAAAGTGTCAGATTGTAAATTTATCACAAAATGAATTGAGAGGGAAAGAAAAAGCAGAATCAATTCTTTAGATGTGAAAACAGTATTTATGGACAGATGGAGAATTATAATCTTTATATAGTTCATGGCAAATGATGACCTTTATATATTCATATATTTTTGTTCTGTATATCATAGCACACTAGGACTTTTTAATTCAAAGCCACCTTCTAAATTTTTCTAGTAGCATTTCTTCAATAAATAGATGTCTAAGTATAAAGTAGAAATAAATATTTTCACTGTATTTCATTGCAAATTTAATTTAATTAGTCCAGAAAGAAATAAAAGAATCCAATTTATTCTTTGATTGGAATAAGTACAATTAATTTATATAATATAAGATTATGTTTTCAAATAGAAATAATTGTTCAGTTGAGAAAGATATTGACACATTCTACTAAATATTAACTTTAAAATTATTTTCTATGTCGTGAATTATTAATTGTAAAATGTTTTTAGCCTTAATTAGAAGGATATTGAGCATGTAATACATTTTAGAATGAGGGAAATGTGATTTGAAAAAGGCAAAAAAAAAAAAACCACTAGCAGGTTTTATAAGGTATAGAGGATATAATTTTAATATGGTCATATTGAAAATTCCTTATTTAATTAGAATTAAATTTAAAAAGTTAAAATAAAAAATAAGGAAAATTTCTTATTTAATTGGATCTCCTGTTTTTATTGGAAAAACAGTACTCACTCTAAAACCTGAGGGAGCTACAAATAATTCAAATATACATAAAAAAGCATACATATACTAAGCTCCAACCAAAGAGAAAAATGTGTATGATTCGTATATTGACACATAAGGAAGTCACAGTACAAGGAAAGATACTCATTTAAATAGTGAGAAATAATGGATATATTTAAATAGTGATAAATAAAGGAAAGACACATGGAGAAAACTGGGGAATTGTGAGTTTTGACTCATGTAAAATTCCCCTTGTTTATAAAAGACATGATTCAAAGCCTGAAGTTGAAAATAGCATAAACTCTTTATGTTCTACATTTTTTTCCCTAAATGCCTTGCATAGTTGCCACATGGTTCTGGAGTTAATTTATCTTTTCAAGGTTTATGCCATTTTGCTCCTGTGCATTCTTATTTTTGTACTTTGGGATTCTTATTACATAAAAAATGGTTCTATAAAATTATAATGCAGTGATTAAAATAATAATAATAATAATAACAACAACAACAACACCAGTAGAGAAGAGCAAGAGTGTCAGGTCCTGAAGAAGAAGAAGGAAAGAGAAGACGCTGGGAGTGAAATTGATCAAATTATGTTATGTGAATGTGTGAATATGGCAGAATGAATCCCATTATCATGTATAATTATAATTCTCTAATAAAAGTTAAAATATAATATTTTAAGAAGGGTTCCTGGAGCACACAGGCTGCAATTCTGAGCCAGCTGATCTGAAAACTGAGAGGACACCCAACTGCCTACTGGGCAGGTGGTGTATGAAAGGGATGATTCATAGGCCAAGCAAGACAAAACAAGAAGGCTCAGAATTTTATTACCTTACTCAGAACAGCATGAAACTTAAAACTTCTGAGGATCTTATTTGTGGAATTTTCCAATTATTGATATTGAATTGAATTTGATCGTAGGTAAATGAATGCAGAAAGAAAATATCACAGTAAGGAAGGACTACTGAATTTAGTTTAAGAATGAGTCAAATATTTTCAAAATTTATCATTCATTATACCTTCTCAAGGATCAGGGGGAAAATAAACTAATATTTCTAAGTACCCACATTGGAAGCACTGCAAATATTTATTTTCAATGATAACTTTACATTCATTTATTAGTTTTTCTCTTTTTATGTCTATTGTTTTCTTTTTTTTCACATTTTCCTCCCTTCATTTTTCCATATATTCCTTTCATCATGCCTTTTTCTCCTTTTTTTTTCATTCTTTATTTTATAAGAATTCCCTAAATTCTGAGCATGACTATTATTGGCATTTATTTTAAGACTGCTACATAAATAAAAATGTCCAGCTAATTCTGATTTTCAGATGCACGGCAAATAAAATATTAGTACAACCATATTTATTTGTTTTTCTTAATTAGATTTAGTAATCAGGTAACCTCAATTTAGTTAATCTATTAATATGTTTAAGTGAAATAATAACAACAATATAAATTCACAGATTTAGTCACATATTTTCTTGTCCAATATATCTGAGTTGTTTACAATAGGGAACATTTAAAAGGGTTTAAAGACAGAAGGTTCTGATTTTGATTCATAACTGTGTAATTCTGACCAAATTCCTTTACCTTGCTATACTCATTTTTCTCATTTCAAAAATGGCAGTTACATTATGAAAATCTCCTGAGTCTTGTGAAAATTTAATGACATTGTGTGTAAAGTAACTGGCAAAGGTAATTTTCATTTGCAAAATGCTCATTTTAAAACAGAAATGAAATTAAATAAAATGAAAATAATCCCCTCAAGGCAAAATAATAACATTTCTCTCTCTTAAAAATATATCAATATATTTCAAAGTCAGAGAAAAGAAAATAAGGCCATTCATTCATTTGTTTATACAGGAAGAAAATCTGTCACAAAAGAGGAAATGAGTTCACATACTGAACCTATACAATAGGATGTCAGATCTAGGAGAGATAAGGGATATTTTGAAAATGTAGTCCATCAAAAATAGACTAACATTAACTAAGGTTTTAAATCTGTCATAAAGTACTGGATTATCAGTAACACTAAGTAACAATTATGAAAAAAATACATAGAAATAGTGATTGTCAAACACAGAGAAAAACAACTCATTTATGCATTATTACCCAGAGTCTAGTGCAAAGGAAAGATTTTATTATATTAAACTAAGTAAGATTTTATACTACCACCTGTTTTCCAAGAATTGACAATATAGGGTTAGAGAAAAGGAAACATAAATGACCACTATAAAACAATGTAGAAAATATGAACTATAAATGACAGTATTCTTAAATTTACAAGGAAAATTTCTATGGGTATAATCACTGAGATTAGATTGAAAAATCATCCAAAATTAATGGAAGTGAATGGGATAAAGAAGACATATCTCAGGCACAGAGAGATACTGAGTGAAATGTCACTGCCCCATGTACAGGTTGCTACAAGCAAATAAATACCTTTAATTTAAAGTATGGGAAGGCATCAAGAGTTACAATTGTCTATTATGTACAAAGACAGTGAATGACAGTACAGTGTAAATTTTAAGAGCTTGCTACAGTTTGAGCTCATGTATTGAAATTGTGGTCCCCAATGCAGCAAGATTCAGAGGTGGGGCTTTCAGACAAAGCATCATGAGGCTCTAAGTTCCTCCATTAACAGTGGATTGATTCATTGATAGCCAGATAAACTATTGGGAGGCAGGACTCAGTTGGAGGAAGTAGGTCACTTTAGGCATTTATCTTATCCCTGATCTGTCCGTGTCTCTCTCTCTTTCTCTCTCTCTCCTTCTCTCCCTCTCCTTCTCTCTTGCTCTCCTTCTTAGCTGCCATGAGTTGAGCAGCATTCCTTTGCCACACCCTTCTGCCATGATGTTTTGTCTCACATTTTGCCCAGAAAAATAAAGCTGTCTAATCTTGGACTGAAGCTTCCAAAACCATGAGCCAAAAATAAATATTTGCTTCTCCAAATTGCTCTTATCAGGTATTTTGTTCAAAGCAATGGAAAGCTATCATGTATCTCATTAATATTCATATTTGAATTATAATTTTGCCATTTGTTTACAGGTAATTTTCTCCCAGTGAGTCCTTCAGTTAGGGAAAAAAATGGATAAAATACATATAAAACAGTAAGTATCTCGTGCTCTATGAGTGAATTTAGATTATTCTTTAACATATAAATCCTCTTTGAATGTTTTAGTTGCCTTTGCATAACTGTAACAAATACCAAAGATAATCTAGAAGGAGAAATATTTATTTATTTTTGGAAGTTGCTGTCCATAGTAAGTGAATCTCACTGCTTTTGGATTTGTGGAAAACAGTACCTAATGGTGGTCATGTGTGGCAGAGGAATATTATCACTATGGCAGTCAAAAAGCAATGAGGAAAAAAGGTGATACCAGGACCCCTATGTTCCCTCCTAAGCATACTCCCACATGACTGGATGACTTCTAGCTATCAATTTTGCCTCCCTCTTCCATGTTTCATCACTTCCCAGTAGCACCATAAGTTGAGGAAAAGTAGTTTAACCTTGGGTCATTGGGGGGACACATCCAAACCACATCACGTCAAATCATGGTCTTTACTCCCTTGAGAGTTATCCAGGGTATCTACGTATGTGAAACTGACATCAAGACTCAAAATGCACAATTTACAGATGATATTAGGATTCTTCAGAGAAATGGCATCAATAAGCTAGACAGATATAAAAATATAGAGATATTTAGGGAGGAATTTGTTATCAGAATTTGACCCATATGATTATAGAGAATGAAAAATCCCATCATCTGCCCTCAATAAACTGGAAATAAGAAAGTTAGTGATACAGTTACAGTCCCATTCAGACCCCTGGGAACCAGGTGATTCAGTGGTATAAGTCCTTATCCCAGTCCAACAGTTCAAGAATCAGGAGTGCCAAAGTCTAATGTCCAAGAGTAGGACAAAATGGATATCTCAGATCAAGGAGAGAGAGAGAAGCAATTTGGTTCTATCCTGGCCTTCAACGATTAAGGAGGACTATCCTCTTCACTCAGTCTAATACTGATTCAAATGATAATAGTTTTCACAATCACCATCACATGCATATGAAGAAATAATATTTACCAGTTGATTGAGCATCACTTAGTCCAATTAATCTGACACATAAAATTAACCATCACAGGGATGATGTCTAACCTCATAATTTATGTAGGTGATTATTGAAAAACATTTTTTATAAGAAACCATCTATTCTTTTCTCCAAGGAAAATGTGTAAAAAATAAAGAAGAAATTCAATAAATTAACAAAGAAGCTTTTTAGCTAGGTACAGTGGCACACATCTATAATCCCAACAGCTCGGAAGGCTGAGATAGGAAGATGTAAAGTTCAAAGCTAGCCTCAGCAGCAGAAAGGCACTAAGCAACTCAGTGAGATGCTTTCTCTAAATAAAATACAAAATAGGTCTGGGGAATGGCTCAGTTGTTGTGTACCCCTGAGTTCAATCCCAGGTCCCCCCCCCTCACCAAAATAAAACCTTTTTAAAACTCATAATTTAAAAATTGGACTATGTGCTTTTTCTTCTGCTGTCTCTTTCCTTCTCTACTTAAAAATAAAATCTTAAACTCACCAACTGGGGAAAAACATTACCATCTTGAGGAGTCAGGGAATATTGAGGAGGGTGAAAGGAAATTGGAGACCTGAGCAGCATAGATACGGTATCCTTCATGGGGATCTAGCCTGGAATGGAATGTCAAAGCCTGTAGGTGAAGTACAAGGGAGGGACAGTCAGACCAGGGGTGTAACTTGGGTACTTTGGTTCCAAACCCAATGAACAGGGACATCAATATAGTTGGGTGTCCTCTTTTTGTTGTTTCAGAACATGTTTCCCATACACCTAGACTCCTGTACAATGCTAAGTTTCTTCACCCAGTCTAGGTGTATGGGAAAGAATACCTTTGGAGGAAGTGTTTGAAAGAGATAATTTGGAGATTGAGTCATCAAGAAGATCAAAAGAGGGTGTTAGAAACCAAGATGCCAATGAAAGCATACCACATGATGACAATTTACACTGGTCATGAGAGTCTGAATGTGGGAGAGAAGGCGTTCATGAAGATGGATGACTTAGCAAAGTGTTTCAGAACTCAAGCAGGCTGAGCAGGGCATATGAGAAGCGAAAGCTTGTGGATTTGTTGGAGCTAGAGTGTGGTGAGGCATCCACATGGAAGAGGGATTGACCAGTGATGGAAGACTAGTCACATATGGGCAGGGAGGTTTTAAAAAATAAATATATTAGAAAAATGAAAGCTACATTTTCTATTGTTAGAGAAATAAATTTCAAATATAGACAATGAAAATGATATTGATGATTTGAATATAATTGGAATTTTGTTGTTGTTGCACATTTTTATTGAACAAATTTAGCTAGCATCCAGTTTTGTAATAGTTATGATATGAGGTATCCCCCAAAATCTCCTGTTAAGAGGAGTACTACTAACTCAGGAATACTCAGAAGTAAAATTTTTGGATTATGGGAATTGTAAGCTAATCAGTCCATCCTAGTTTAAAAGGACAGACTTTCTGGTAGACAGGTGGGCATGGTTGGTGGAGGCTTGTCACTTGGGGCATACCCTCAAGGGGGTATCTTTCCTGCAGCCCCTTTTCCTCTTTTTCTCTCCCTCTCCCCACCCCATATCCTGACTCTTCCATGAGCTGTGTAGCTTTACTCCATTATACCCTTCTCCCATGATGTGCTGCTTCACCTTAGGCCTACAGCAATGGAGTCAGTCATCTGTGGACTGATGCCTCTGAATCCATGAGCCCCAAATAAATGTTTCCTTCTCTAAGTTGTTCTTGTCAGATATATTGATTACAATCAATGTATCCAAAAAAGCTGACTGACACTTAAGCAGACTAGGGAACCAGGGTTAATACCATTCTCCAATGAAAGAAAATGCTAGAGTTTTTAAAGAAAGTTCTTCTTCTAAGGCACAAGACAGAAATAACAAGGTATTCCTTTATGAATGTCATAAGAATATATAATTTATATAAATATATTTATAATTATATAATTTATTTATATATATATATATATATATATATATATATATATATATATATATATATATATATAATTTATATAATTTATATATGTATGATTTCAATGAAAGTGTGGTCACACTATACATATTTGAAAGGATTGGGGAACCAAATTTAGTAACAAATTACAAATGGTAACAAATAACTCATTTCTCAAAACTCTCAAAAGAGTAATACCATGGAATTCTACAAATGCTTCCTCTGCAACAAATATAATCAATTGTGTCATGTCTTATACTTGTGAATAGCAAAGCTTGGATATATTTACATATATGGGAAAAAACTTTCATAAATGAAATGTGTAAATGTTATTACAGTTCAGCATTGACTGAGCTTGCAATCCAACTTGAAATAGTAAATACTAATTTTGAACACCAATAAAACTAAATACTAATTCTCCCAAATATTTTTCAATGGATATGAACTATAAAATTATAATTACTTTTGTAATTATTTATTGTCTTTAAATTTTTATGAGAGAAAACATTTAGAAATTTGTACATATAGTCCTATGCATTTTTTTTCCTGCAATGGATGAACATGTTTTAAGAGTGTCCCTCAAGAGTTAGTTCATTCTTGCCCAGAGATATTAAGTTGAAAACATAATCTTTCTCCATTATATAAAGCTGGAGCCTGTGTCAGGTGATTAGTATTTAATAAGGGATCAGGATAGAACCCTCATGATTGAATACTGGTGATTTTGTAACAAAAAAAAGAATGAGACCAAAACACACACACACATACATGTGTGCTCACTGCCTTTTGCCATGCAATGTCCTATGTCATCTTAGACCTCTGCTAGTAAGAAGACCATCACCACATATCCACCCTGAATATATATAATGGTGAAGTAAATAACATATTTTCCTTTTAATTATCCTGCTTGAGATATTTTGTTATATTAGTAAAAAAACAGATTAATTTAAAAGAATGCTACTGAGAAGTAGCATTGCTAATAATGAAGGTCTAAAAATATGAAAGTGGTTTTGGACTCAGGTAATGGCAAGTATGTGGAAGAGTTTGGAGTTTCTGGCTAGAAAACCTTGGAATGATGTAAATGGAACATTTTGAATGATTCTGAAAGAACTCAGATGACCAGACTATAGAACCAGACTCAAATACAAATGAGAATTCTTTTGGAAATAGAAAGGCCACCTTTGTTACACCATGGCAAAAAAAAAAAAAAAAAAAAAAATCTGGCTGCATTGTTTCCATACCAAAGAGCTTTTTTGAAGGCTGGATTTAAAGGGAATGTCCTAGAACATTTTGGTAGAAGAAATTTCTGATCAGAAAATATTCAGGCTATGGCATAAGCATTATTGGCAACTTTTAGTCAGATTCGAAGTGAGACTCAGAAACAAAAGAAAGTAGAGCAGAAAGACTTGGAAAATATGAAGCCTGTCCAAAGAAAGAGTGAAGAAAAATCGTGTAAGGATAATGCTGTGAGAACACATTTACTAGAGAGATCAGAGCATAAATTATCAGGATAATTTGAAAAAGGTCTGAAGGCTGTCCCTCTTGTCATGGTCCCAGAGAACATGAGGGGCAAATGTTTTTTAAGAAAAAGTCCCCGGAGTACCATTCATTAGTCTGCATCCTGTTCATGAAGCATTCTGCAGATGCAGCCTGGTTGAAGCAGGCCTGGGCATAGCTCATCCCAGCAGCAGACCCAGGCATCCATATTGTGCTGAATTTGCCATTGCACCAAGTACCAGAGTTATGGGGTTATGGTGGCTTACACTGAAATCTCAAAGGAAGGTCTGGGAATACAAGAAGAAATTTTTCTTTAAACACCAGTTGGAGTCCTTTTTATATACATGCATATATAGCAGGAACCACTACCAGCAATGTAAGGCAAACTGGGAAAAGCCATCAGAAGCATACAAAAGAGGGGAACGATTTGGCCTTCGAAGGGAAAAACTGTAAGTCTGGTATTGCCCAAGGCTTTGAGAGTCCCCCCTGAACAACAGTGTGCACAGTACTCCAGGCTTGGTGGGTTAAGATTGTATGTCTTCCCTGATGGATTTCAGATTTTGGGGGCTTATGATGATTGTTTCACTGCTGAATGCTGAAAGTAGATAACTATTTTATTTTATAGTCTCACAGCTACAAGTTTGTCTTGAATTTCTGATGAGTCTTTATATTTTGGAATTTTGAATTAATGAAGGAATTACTAATATTTGAGGACTATTAGTCATAGAATAATTGCTATTTTGCATTGTAAGAAGAATATGAATTTGGGTGAATAGAAGAAGAGTGCTATAGTTTGGATATAATTTGGGTGTGTCCTCCTGTGGTTCATTTATTGAAGTATAATCTTCTTTACTAAGAGGGATAAAACTTTATTCTACCATGTTATTTGTAGGTGGTACTTTGGGAGGTGCTAAGGACTAGATAGGGTGATTATCATGGTGTCCCATAAATGAATACTGGTTTTATAAGAAGAGAGAAAGCAATGAGAAAACACCTGTTTTCTCTCTTGACTGGTTATACACTATTCCATCCCACAATCTGCCAGCAAAAGGCTGTCAGCAGATATGTATTTCCTTAACTTCCAGACTGGAAGATAAATACTTTCCTTTCAATGTAAACTTATCCAGACTTGTATATTTTTGTTATAGTAATGCAAATCAGAATAATACAATACTTGAACAAGTTATATCCTTTTATATAAAAAGTTTACCCATCCTGATTCTAAATATATTATTTCTAAATATACTATTTCTAAATCTATTATTTTCTAAGGCATAGGTGGACACTTTACAAGATTTAATTTGAATTATGCAAATACATACTATAAACTTCACTTCCTAATTCATAAATTAAAATAAAAATAGAAGAGAATGTCAGAGGGCATTGGTGTTTACTGAAATCCTTGTTTGTCATCTTGCTATATTGGGGTTATAATAATTTAAATCTATAGATATAATTAATCTATTTTATTTTAAGTCCCAGCAAAATGACCTTCCACTGAATATCAATGGATATTTGGAAATGATAAAGAAAGGAAAGTGACCAAATTAGGATAGAGTTGTTGCTGACCTAACTACATAATTAAAATACCTACAATGCAATTCAAGAATCATGCTTCATAGTATTCATTCTAATGAACTGAAAACTTTTGTTCACACAAAAAATGATGATATGAACATGGAGGTATATAGGATATTTATTCATATTATTCAAACTTGAAAGCAATTAAGATGACCTTTCCTGAGGTGAATAACTGAATAAACTGTGGTACACCCAATCAATGGTACATTATTCCAAGCTAAAAAGAAATGAGTTCCACTAAATGACAGAGAAATCTTAAATGCATATTTTTAAGTGATAAAAGCCAATATTGAATGACTAGATACTAAATGATTCCAATATATGACATTCTGGAAAAATTAAAGCTATGTAGACAGTAAGAAATTCATGATTTCCAGAGTGTGTGTGAGAGATGGAAATGGATAAAGCACAGATGATTTTTTGGAAATGGGAATCTATTATGTGTGATACTATAGTGGTGGATGCATGCCATTATATGTTTGTCTAAACCCATAGAATTTTAATTATCTAATTGAAAATGTGGAATTTGGATAATTATGATGTGCCAATGTAGATTCATTAATTGAAACAAACATGACACTCTAGAATGGGGTGGGATATTAATTGCGGAGAAAGTCACACAAAAAAGCCAATATGGAAACTGCACTTGGTGCCCACTTTTGCTCTGAATCTAAAAATGTCCTACAAACTAAAATCCATATATATTGAAAGACAATATGTTAATATAGACACTGTGAACTTTGGATTCAGGTGTTACTAGATTTAATTCCTTTGGGCTTTAACAAAATTCATCAATTTGTCTTTATACATTTTGGGTTGAATGTGTCCTTCTAGAGTTCATGTGTTGGAAACACCAAATTCATATGCCAACAGTCTTTTACATAGAGTCTTTCAGAAACAATCAAGATTGGACACAGTCAAGAGTTTGGCCCTTGATGTAATTAGAATCTTTGCAGTGAGAGAAAGGGAGATCTAAGTGCTGCTTTGTCTCCATCATGGGATGCTCTCTACCATGTCATGCTGCAGGGAGAAGGCCCTCGCCAGATGGCCACACATCCATATAGGACTTTTCATTATAAGAACTGGAAGAAATACATTTTTTTCTTTAAAAATTTGTCAGGCTCAAATATTATTTTATAGCATCAGAAAATGGAATTGAACATAAATAAAAATGAAATAAACTTTTTATAACATTGTTCTTGTTTTCTTATGGTTTAATAATCTAATGTAATAATGATATTAATCTTGCCTCTCATTTCTGACATATCTGGGTATTTTTAGCTCACCCTATTCTTATTATAATGCTATATAGTTTCCAATTCCCTTTGCTTTTCTCTCCTTAAGCATCAATTTTTGAAAATCTCATGTCTATCTTCCTTCCTCTTTTAAAATTATATTATTTTCTTCTTAGATTTATAGCTACTCATCTACATTCTTGTTCTGAAGAGGATATTTTCTTAAAAGTCAAATGCATAATATGAGATATGAAATCCTGGAAGAAAACATATGAATGCTGCCTTTCACTTTACCTGATGAGAAAGTACAAGTATAAAAAATTCATGAATGAAAATGAGAAGTTAATGACTAAATTGCCTAAGGAAAGAGAAGAAGTAATTTGACAGATACGAAATTTATTGTGTTTTCCAAAAGAAAGCCTTTATTACAATCAATTATGCTTTTACAAGTACCTTGAATTTTGTGAATTGAAAAATAACATTGTATTACTGTCATAAAATATTAAACAGAGTATAAAAGACAGAAAATTAACTTCATACTCAATGTGAAGAGACTCCACGTGTCACAGGAGACACTCCCTAATGTTATACATGCATAAACTGGGGCAGGAATATGGAAAAAGAAAGAATTTATCCCTTCTAATTTATGGACATGTATACATATAAATTATTATTGTTAACATTATTATGATCACATAAATTATGGCTTTCAGACTATTAAATTTAATTTTTTTTTTTACGAACTTTTGATGACGAAATGTCATCAAAAGACAGAATAGGAAATATCAACTTTTATTCCTCTACTAATAAAACAAAACAAAAAGATAATTATTTACAAATCAAAATGGCTCAAGGAGGGCTTAAGTTCACATTAAAGAATTTGCAGGAAAAAAAAGAGAGAATATTCACTATAAAAAGGATTACTGGGGAGATCAGCATACCTGAGACATGAGAAGAAAGCAGGACATCAGGCACTAGAATCAGGCATGTGGAGGAAACCACTGATGTCAACAGTGGCCTCCACTGAGGTAACCAAGTCATTCCTGGTCGGAACCCCCAGAGAAGAGGCACATCTGTACCCATCCAACTGCCCAGAGGTGGCTACTACAAAGCCACATTGGTAAGGAATCATCTGTTCTCCCACCCACAGACATGTTCGCTTTCAGAGTGGTAATAGTTTTGCAAATGCTCACACCCGGTAATGGCTCTATGGCTGCATTGGGTCGCTCCATATCTAGGACACCAAAACCATCACTGTGGCAAGTGAGTTCACACTTCAAGCCCTCCCTCTGCTTGCTTATTCAACATCAGTAGAATGCATTGTATTCTCCAATGCGCACAGAAAAATCTCTAGGATAGATCATATTTTAATACAAAGTATAAATTTTATTATTTTATTTTTAATTATTGGTACTGGGAATTGAAGCCAATGGTGCTTTTCTACCCAGTCTGAGTTGTACTGTGTTTCTGAGGTTGAAGTTGACTTTGAACTTGGGATCATCCTCCTTCAGCCTCCCATGTCACTGGGATTATAAGCATGTATCACCATGCCCTACTCTGATTTGAATTTAATAATTTACTCTAATTTATTTTACTTTGTTGTGGGTGGGGGAATAATAATAATAATTGATTTACTATGTTTAAATATTATCGCTATTTTTATATTTTAGTCAAAATAGGAGATAATTTTCTATTTAATCTTGTGGCACAGAGGTTGGTAAAAACCAATATGAATTGACCTCAAGGGCTATGAATAATGGAAGTCAAAGTAGAAATGGAAGATACAATTTTACAAGCACACACATAACACATACACAAATGCAGGCAATCAGAATCTGTCACTCTATCATGATGTATTATTGTACTTTAGAATAAACACTGCAGTCTATGTTCAGGTTGAGTTGAAGTCAATCATATATGTAATGTTCTATTAGAAATAATGTAGTGATAGTCTATAATATTAATTCATATACTTATTGCTATTTAAATTATTTGGATAATGAATTTTGTGTAATGAATACTGTAACATGAATTATTAGCAAAATAGAAAGCAGCAACCTAAGAGGATGGACCAAGACAAGTTTGGGATGCAGTTCCACTTGTGATAAACTTGGTGGCAAATGGAGGAACATTCTACAAAATTCATAAATGTTACCTATTCCAGACATTTTAACACAATGATAACAGCAGACACAATAACTACTGAATGTTTAATATGTACTAGGCCAGTTGGAAGGGTTTACAGAGCTTATATCAAGATCTTTATATATGCGACCAATGGGAAAACACAAGACTTCAGTAACTACTACTAGTGACACATTGTTTGTAGAAATAGGCTGTGTAGGAAGAATTTGGCAGTATATACAAATACTTTTCTTTAAATCCTCTAATGCTGGCTGATGGTAATTTTGAGCATACTTACACCATAAACTACTATTTTCCCCTGAGTAATGACAAATGGCAATTTTCTTTTAAATTGTTTTCTCTTAAGGGTATTGTGACAAATGTGCTTTAAATGAGTGAATTATTGTTAGCTTGTTGATATCAGTTTTCCAAATCATGTCACTCATTACATTTATTTGTAGTCCTTTATGCCACTGGCAACTCTAAAATAAGTTTATAAATATATGTACTTATGCCAGTTATTATACTAATGTTTGTTATAAACAGATTGCCCTCAAAAGAATTTTAAAATATTGCTAACATATAAATATTCAGATTGAGAAATAATTAAATCCAATCATATTTATAAAATTAGGTACTTTAAAGATGACTTAATCCTTAATATACTTTACCATTGATATTTTCCCTGGAGCCAAATATATTTCATAATGTCATAAATTCATAGGAAATTTTATGTGATCACCTGTATTTTTATATCAAACAGATGGAGGAACACATTATACATTGAAATACTACTTCAATATCATAATTTTATCTACAGAGCCATGACATTTGGTAGTCTTGTAGTACAGCAAATTCTTTAGAAAATGCCACTTAAAGACACTTAGTCTCTTGATTTACTCAAAACAAATGGTTCACCTTCTTTGCTCACTCTGAGTTAAAATCTCAGAACACATTTAAAATTCAGTCATAGTTTCAGGAAAAATATTAATGAACTGCCTGTGTCAGTGAGTGTTACTGAGAGCATTTCTATCTCACAACTTTCCACACTCTCCTTTGGACTTTAGGGGTTTGTACTCTGCCAACTTGCTCCTTTGCCAGTATGGTAGGTGTCAATAAAGGTCCATGTAGAAAACTGTTCTGGAAATCTGGAAGAATGGGTAAGAAATTTGTTCCCACCTGGTGTTGTGCTGATCTTATCAGCATTAACTGAGTAATCGCCCTTCGCCTGGGCAGAGAGGTTTAGGATCCAACTCTTGTCTTTTCCCAAGATCAGCTTTGAAGAGCTTTCTTATGGGGGGAGCCTCCACCCCTGCTGATGTTATGGTCCATCCTCAATGGACCCAGGAGTAGCAGCTTGGGTCACCACCAACCAGTAGCACTCCCAGGTTTGCAGCTCCAGGCTCAGATTCACAGAACCCTCCTTAAGCTTTCAAGTTCTAATGAATCCATTTCTTCCCTTTTTTATTAAATGATTTCTAGAATCACTATTCACATATTATTCCAGATTCTACTTTTTTTTTTTTTTTTGCTGTTCCAGTGTTGTCTAGCAATTGCTTATTAATTTTCCTCCATATAAACAGGAGGTGTGACTTTCATTTTCCTTACTAATTTCAAAAGAGTTTACACTTGGATATCATGTGTGTATATTTGTTTAGGATTTTCACTTTTTTTTTAAAGAGAGAGAGAAAATTTTTTAATATTTATTTTTCAGTTTTCAGTGGACACAACATCTTTATTTTATTTTTATGTGGTGCTGAGGATGGAACCCAGGGCCTGGCACATGCCAGGCGAGAGTGCATTACAGCTTGAGCCACATCCCCAGCCCCTAGGATTTTCACTTTTAATATAATGTCTCTAAAGCAAATTTTAATTGTTCAGAAAAGGAGAATTAAATTTCAGTCTTCTAATTTTTATTAATTTTTAGACAGAAATGTTGAAGTTCATACAAGTTGAATAATTGTGATTTGGATATATTTTCAAGTAAAGCATTTCACATATGCTTTTGTACTTCCCAATGAAAGGGGATTATTTAGACATGGAAAGTCTAGTCAGGGAAAGACAACTATCAGTATTTTCTCTAAATAAAATCTCAAACTTTCATAAAAATTAAATGACTCTATTTTATTTAGCAATAGTATTTTAAAAAATAAACAATTGAAAATTTAACCTAATTTTAAACTGTATTTCATTTTTATTTTTATTTAAATCTCAAATTGTTTTATTAGTTGTCAAAAGGATTTTAACTGTTTCTTCCTAAAGCTTTAGTATAGTTTTTTTTGGACATGAGTTGCTTTTATTTTAGTCTTTGTTTGGTACTTTATTATAGGTTTGCAGAAAAAAGCAAACCTATACAGGATACAAAGGTATAAGTTATGAAATTTTAAAGCACAATCTAAATATACACATAGATTATGGCTTAAACTTCACCAAATCCTCTTTAGGCTTTTAATTGGGACATAAATTCTATCTGATCCCTGGTGGAAGATAGGACCCCTCCAAAGAGAGAAATACCTTCCTTTGATTTTATTCTTTAGCATTTCAATTCATAATTAAAGGATCATGGTCATTTCAACATTGACAAATCCAAAAGGCAGTTTTCACCCCAAATTATTAGACATGTAATAATAGCTTAAAACTGACAATCACAGTTGTCCCCAGGTTCTGCTTACATTACCTTTACTAGCTTTCTGTTTGTGTTTCCCTTACTGTACCATTATTGCACTTTCACACAGGGGTGCTGGGTACTTTCATCTGCCCTAATTTATTTAGTGACCCAGTTGAACTGCCTTCCTTGAGACGCAGGGAAAGTTACATGATAAAAACTCAGGAAGGGAAAGTGACATTGATGGTGTCTTTCTAGTTTTGTTGATTTTCTTCAAATGGAGGCTTCCAATTAGAGCCAACATCAAGGTTTCCAGCTATGCTATTAACTCCCAGCTCCATAATCTTATATAAACCGAATAACCTCCCATGTCCTCTGGTTAGTCATCTTTAATTAAAGAAACCTAGATTAAATTTTCTTTATTTTCTTTGAAGTTGAACATCTTTATTCTTGAAACTGGCTCTTTATAAAAATTAATTTGCATAATATTGTTTGAGGTGCACTCTGAATTGTCATAATTCCTGCTTGGTTTTCCATGCTTTTTTTTTTTCTTTCATGCTTACTTTCTAATTTTTACATGGAAATGGTACATATGTAAGGTTTCAGTGTGATAACCTTTCTCTGCAATAAGTAATGATGGAATCAAGACAATGTACTTGTGCTTGGAAGCTTCAGATATTCTCTCTACTTCTTTGTGAACATATAATAGATTGCTATGATCTATAATCACACAAAGGTTCTGTTTAAATTAATTAGTCCTTATATTTTCATTTAAGGAGAGTTGAAAGTTTGTGCAAAGCAGCTTTACAATAGACTTATATATTAACAATAGAACTTCTGTTTTCTAGCACTGGATGGGTGATAGGTGCACTGAGGAATTAGTTTGAATTGAAGGCCAGGAAAAGAAGCAGCAGTGTTTTGATGGGGGAGAATATGCTGTTTAAAAAAATTGAAGAGTGTAAAGACCAGAGGAGATGCAGGATCAGCAGGTCAGCTGAAGGATCTAGCAATGATCCTCAGGGGATAACGAGACCCTGGATTGAGATGGGGAATGGAATTTGTCATATGATATGAAAACCAAATATTGGAATGAAGTAGAAAGAAGCCATGCAAAATCTAATAGCATTTTCAAATTGAAGTGGCAAATGGCAGAGGCAGAGAATTGGTAAGGGAAACTATATTGAAGAAAAAAAATAATGAGATTATGGGTCCATAATGACATGAGGGTGATGAAGCAAATGAGATAACTAAGTTGAAAGTGCAGATTTGGATATGTGTCTGTGTAGGTGCAGGCAGATGTCATTCCCTAATTACCTACTAGAGCTCCCTATATGCTCAGTTTTCACTGTGATTATACATTGCAGCTTCTGTAATTTATCTCTACTTTGAAGTCCTTAATGATTAAAAATAAGTAAATTGTGGTCAAAATCAATTAATTACCACAGACACTTGCGTGAAGATTAAATTAGACTGTTAAGAAATAATATGCTTCATTTATAAGAAGAAGGCATCTGTTTTAATGATGCAATTCATATGTGGAGAAATTAATTCCAACATAATATAAAAAGGTGCAAGTTCTATATCTTATGTGATTTTATTTTTACATATTCTACCAAAAAATCCCAGTCCTATACAAATTGTGATTCATATCTGCACACCACTTACAATTTAAAGACTCACTTATAGATAGCTACATGCCACATAATTTCAAATGGCCTTTCTCATCACAGTATGGTTACTTTTAAAATTCAATTTTCATTAACATAATTCTGCCTGACATTTAAACTGTCAGGCATTTACAGAATGTTCATTTCTCACAATGCTAATTTTATTTGAAAATAATAAGTGTATATCACCATTAAGTCAATGATCAGATATGGAAACAGATTCAATTAAATCTCAAAACACAACACCAACCAGACTTCATGATAATTGAATTATAATGTGATGAATTTAAATTTGAAGTATATGTTATTTAAAATGCTGTACATAGTCAACTAATCTTGCAGATAAATGCACAAACATGTATGATAGGATTTTTTTCATGAAATGTTCTGTCAAACTTGCAATATGTACAGATATATCAAATCAGAATTAGTCACATAAATAAAGTCAAAATAATTTTTATATTTCCTGATAAAATATGTTAGTCAATCCAACAATAGTCATAATAAAAATGAAAATATTCTCTGAAAAAATGTGTCATTAAGTTTTATTGCTGTTATACAAACAGCATAC
This sequence comes from Marmota flaviventris, assembly GCF_047511675.1. Taxonomy (NCBI): domain Eukaryota; kingdom Metazoa; phylum Chordata; class Mammalia; order Rodentia; family Sciuridae; genus Marmota; species Marmota flaviventris. Next base: position 654,468 of record NW_027288305.1, read on the forward strand.
AGTATACTTATGTAAAATCAGGTGGTGTTGCCTCCTATACACCTAGGCCATATAGTATAAAATCTACTGCCACAAAATGGCATTTTGGCCAATGATGAACTGCATATATGTTGGTGAACCAATAAATTTAATATCAATAGTGATATCAAAGCCATCCTAGTTTGTGTAATTATACTCTATGATAATCATACAATGATGAAGTAGCCTGATGACACATTCCTCAGAACAAATACTTTATTACAAGATACATCCTTGTCCATAAGGCATAACCTATTTCTTCTAGGGCCATAATGAGCCAAACAGTGAGAGATTAAATCAAACACAAGAGGAAATAATGCAATAAGACCCTCAGTAAATACATGAAGTAGAAATAAGCTGCCAGTGTAACTAGAAATACTGTTTTACAGTAAACTTTTTTTAATAGGTAGACTATAGTATGAAATTACATTAATAAGTGTAATAAAATAAATAAATAAACCAGTAACATACTTGTTTTATCAAGTACTATGCATGTTGTGGTATACATTCATACAACTGTCAGTACAGAAGTATTGGTCATACTAGCAGCCCTGCAAATATGAGTATTACATGTGCTGTAACATTGACAATTCTTATATCTATGCTATCACTAGGCAATTGGAATTTTTCCACTCCACCAACACCTTATGAGAGCACTGTTTTATATGTGGAATTTTTACCAAAAGATCATTATGTGGTGTGTGACTCTAATTAATTTAGTTTATAATATGGATATACATGGAATCTGAAAAGAAGATGTCATAGCATATAATATTTACACTCAAATACAAAATATAGAACAATTGACATGCTAATTCTTAAAGATTTTGAAGTAGAGATGAATAGATTCAATTATGTAAGAAATTATCAATGCATTTTTAAAAATTGAGTATTAAGTGAGTTTTTAATCATAAAACACTCATAAAAGCAATTAAGATTAGCAAATTATTTATGCTACAATCCAGCTATCCATCTCTAACCAACATGTTTTCTATACTTCCCTGCAAGAATAGAATGAGAGAGAGAGACGAAAAAAAAAAAGAGAGATAAAATAGTGTGCATCCTGATAAAATTATATCTTGTTACTGTGTTGTGGAAAACCTCATCTTATCAATTTCATTTTAGATAACTCTTGAATAAGACAAAAGGTAGTAAACTGGGCCTGATGGAACATGCCTGTAATCCCTGTGGCTTGGGTGACTAGGTGGGAGGATCATAAGCTTAAGGCCAGGTTCAGCAAAATAGCAAGACCTTGTCTCTCAAGAAAATAAAAAAGGACTGGGTGTGTGACTCAGTGGTCTATGAACTCTGCATTCAATCCTCAGTATCACAAAAATTGAATAAATAAAAATGAAACAAGCTATGTTAAAAAAAAAAAAGATGAAGGTAGGGCTGGTAATCAAAATCAGCAGTGTATACCTGGGCCTATTGAGAAATAGAGAAAAGGAGAGCAGATGACTTTTATTACATAGATGATCTGGCTTATTTGCTGATTGAGAATAACTTCGAATCACTTCAAAAATGAGCTATACTTATATCCTTGTGCAATAATGAGAAGTCTTCCTGACTCTCTGACCCTTGGGAACAAAAAAGTAATCTAAATTTATAGGCAAAGTTGTTCCTATATATAATGATTGGGACAGAATGGTTTTATTTTATTTTTACATTCAGAATAATCTGTATATCAAGGAGAAAATTTCTCTATGAATATGCATGTTTGCAGAAAATTGAGGACAGCAGAAACTACTGTTCAATTTATTACTTAGTTACATTTAGCCTTATACTTATCACTTAGTTGCATTTAGACTTATAGCTTCACTGGACTACAAACTATACATATTATCACAAAAAAGGCGATGGAAATAATAAAAAAAAAACATAATCAGGACTGGGGTTGTAGCTCAGTGGTAGAGCACTTGCCTACCATGTTTGAGGTACTGGGCTTGATTCTCAGCATTGCATATAAATAAAATAAAGGTCCATTGACAACTAAACTTTAAAATACAGTTATAAAAAATCATAATCAGAAATCAAAACTGATGGAGGTACTAAAAGAATTGAACATGTTCCTCTAGTAGAAGTGACAGTAACAGGCAAGTCAGATAGAGGGTGTGCAACCACATAACAGCTCTTTGGAAGACACAGTTGAAGTGCACATGCATGTGCGTACAAATGCAAGTAGTACCCAGATTGAAGAAATATATAATCAAAATTAGAGTTCAATTATTATAAAACTTGGGTAGATTAAAATAAAAAATACCTATTTTGAAGACAAATTTGTTGCTTGGAAGATAAAGAGATGTAAAAATGAAATGAATTCAGCAAAGTAGCAGGGTATAAAATCAACACCCATAAATCAAACACATTCCTATACATCAGCAGTGAATCCACGGAAAGAGAAATTAGGAAAACTACTCCATTCATAATAGCCTCAAACAAAACAAAACAAAATCTGGGAATCAATCTAATAAAAGAGGTGAAAGACCTCTACAATGAAAACTACACAACACTAAAGAAAAAATTGAAGACAACCTCAGAAGATGGAAAGATCTTCCATGCTCCCAGATAGGCAGAATTAATATTGTCAAAATTGCCATATTACGAAAAGCATTATACAGATTAATGCAATTCTTATTAAAATCCCAATGACATTCTTCATGTAAATAGAAAAAGCAATAATGAAATTTATTTGGAAAAATAAGAGACCTAGAATAGCTAAAGCATTCCTTAGCAAGAAAAGTGAAGTAGAAGGCATCACAATACCAGACCTTAAACTACAGAGCTATAGTAATAAAAATTGCATGGTATTAGCACCAAAATAAACTTGTAGACAAATGATACAGAATAGAGGACATAGGACAAACCCACATAAATACGGTTATGTCATACTAGACAAAGATGCCAAAAACATTCACTGGAGAAAAGATAGCCTATTCAACAAATGGTGCTGGCAAAACTGGAAATCCATATGTAGCAAAATGAAATTAAACCTCTATCTCTCACATTGCACAAAAAACAACTCAAAATAGATTAAAGACTTAGGCACAGAACAGAGACCCTGTGCCTAATAGAAGAAAAAAATAGGCCCAAATTTTTACCACATCAGCCTAGGATCTGACGACCTTAACAAGACACTTCAAGTGCAAGAAGTAAAATCAAGAATTAATGAATGGGTTGAATTCAAATTAAAAAGCTTCTTCTCAGCAAAGGAAACATTAAGGTAAGGAGAGAACACAGAGATTGGGAGAAAATCTTTACCACATGCACCTCCGATAAAGCTTTAATCTCTAGGATATATAAAAAAAAAAAAAAAAAACTCAAAAAACACTTAACACCAAAAAAAAAAAAAACCAAAAAAAACAAACAAACAAACAAACAAACAAAAAAAAAAAAAAAAAAAAAAAAAACAAATAACCTAATCAATCTATGGGCTAAGAAACTGAACAGATACTTTACAGAAGAGGAAATACAATTGATAAACAAATATATGAAAAAGTGTTCAACATCTCTAGCAATTAGGAAAATGCAAATCAAAACTACTCTAAGGTTTCATCTCCTCTCAGATTGGCAATCATCAAGAATACAGGCAACAATAAATGTTGACAAGGATGTGGTGAAAAAGGTACACTCATACATTGCCGGTGGGACTGAAAATTGGTGCAACCACTATGGAAGGCAGTATGGAGATTCCTCAGAAAATTAGGAATGGTACCACTATTTGACCCAGCTATCCCACTCCTTAGTTTATATCCAAAGGCTTAAAATCAGCATACTATAGTGACAGCCACATCAATGTTTACAGCAGCTTAATTCACAATAGATATGAATATAGAACCAACCTAGGTTTCTCTCAATAGATGAATGGATAAAAAATGAGGTATATATACTCAGTGGAATATTACTCAGCTTTAAAGAAGAGTAAAATTATGGCATTTGCCAGTACATGGTTGGAGTTGGAGAATATCATGCTAAACGAAATAAGCCAATCTTATAAAACCAAAGGCCAAATGTTTTCTCTAATATACAGATGCTAATTTACAATAAGGCAGGGGACACAAGGGAAGAATAGCATTACCTTAGATTAGGTAGAGGGAAGTGATGGGAGGGAAGGAGAGGAGATGTGGGGATAGAAAAGAAAGTAGAATGAAACAGACACCATTACTTTCTGTATACATGTGACTATGTGACCAATATGATTCTGCAAAAAGTACACTCAGAAAAATGAGAAATTATATCCCACCTATGTATATCAAAATGTATAAATGCATTCTACTGTCATGTATAACTATTTAAAATAAATAAAAAAAATTAAAAAAAATGGTATTTGCCAGGTGACCAGCATTTTCCTTCCCTGATTGGTGAGGCTCACTTCCTGTGATTTGGCCACATCAGGTGGCCCTAGACAGAGGCCCCCATCTTGGAAGTCTTAAAAATGTTACAAATGTGTCTTCAGGCATAGGCATGCCTTCTTACAGCCCCAGGGGTCGAGTTGCCCATTCCAGTCCTTGTAACCCCACCCTTCTTGACCTTTATTGGATGGAAATTTCTAAAGAATGAGAGTGCCCCCAATAAAAGACCACTTCCAGATGTGCTAGTGCACATGCATGCTCTCTGGTACTCACTCTCAGGTTCTCTGTCTCTCTCCCTCTCTCCAGCCTCTCATAACATTCCTGGGGCTCCCATTTGGGGAGCTTGAGGCTGAGGGCAGAGGATCCATCCAAGGTAATTAAAGGTAAATTGTGTGTCTGTATTTTATTTGGTACCTTAGGAAATTCACTCCAGTGACCCTTAGTTTAGCTACCCGAGCTGGTCGGGGGCAGGTATTAATTGAAAATAAAGCAAGATGAAGTAATAAAATAAAATATTGAGGTACATGGAGAAAAAAATGCAGAGATAGAACATATGAAGAATAAGAGTTACTGAAGAAGAAAAACAGGAGATAATGAAATAACAACACTAATAATACAGTAAAAGCTTCCTAACCAGAAAATCTGAACCTGCTCATTGAGAGGCTCGTGACAATTCAAGGAGGATGATTTTTTCTTTAAATTGGATAAACAGTGGTAAAATCCTTACCATCTACAGAGAAAAAGTGAAAAGAAACATTATAAAGTCGAAATATAGACTCCTGTTCATGTGGAAGAAAAAAAAAAAAGATTGTCAAAAGTGTCTTGAAATTTACTGTGATGGCTTATGTTTAATGGCCATAAAATATGTGTAAAATATCATATAGACATACATTTGACAGAGCAATATGCTCAATGGAAAGACACAGAGCTGGAGAATCTGAGCAACAGCAGATTTCCATGGCTCATCTGTACTTAACTGTGAAACATAAGGATATTGAGTGGATGAACATATTATGGGTATTTTCCCTCAATTCGTAAGAGACAAAGTTGCAATGTGAAAAATGTAAAAGTAATTTTTACCCAATTTTAATTCAAGACTTATTAAATAGAAAAGTTGGGAAGAATGCAAATTCTTAATTCATAGAAGGAAATATCTAGAGGCAAAATACCTTTATGAAATAATACTCAAACCATGTATAGTACTAGAAGATGTGCAAATTATTTATTGCTCCATATTCTTTAATCTGGGAATAATTAAACAGTGAAATTTCCATGGCTTGTTAGGTTTTAGACTAAGTAGCAGATATTTTCATAAAATCCAATGGGAATATAAAAAATACGTTAGATTTTTGTAAAACACCAAAATAGTTATATATAAATGAGAGTAAAAATGTATGTGGTTTTTTCCCACATAGATGGCATTTGTCCTAAAATAGGAAAAAAATTTAATACATGCCAATACAGATAATTTATGTAATATTTTTGTTTATAATACTGATTTTGATGATAGAAAATAATTCAGAGCATCTACATAAGCCAATTCTTTTTCTAAGCACCTCACAGCTAATATTGTGTGTATTCTCTCCACAATTGTACACATTAGGTAACATTATTACCTTTATTTTTTGTAGATGAAAAAACTGAACCAAAATAATTTAAATAACAGATAACATGTAAAACTGAACCACATAAAAAGTAGGGAAGAAAATCTGAAAAAAAGGCAGTTTGTTTCTGCAATTTATGCTTTTAAATATTGTGTATAATTAACATATAAATGGACATTTGTGCATAGATTGAAACTGTGACCTAAATCTATATTTACTATTTTGGAGAATTTTTCATGATTTATTTTTAAATAAGAAAACACACTAGAGACAAAGCTTTTTGTGTCTCTCTGTGTGTCTGTGTGTATATAAAGATAAAAAGAGAGGTGTAGAGATTTAATAATAAAAATGCTAAAATATTTATTTATTTTAAAATATTTTTAGTTTTATATGGACACAATGACTTTATTTTATTTTTATGTAGTGTTGAAGATTGATCCTAGTGCTTCACATGTGCTAGGCAATCACTCTACCACTGAGCCACAAACCCAGCCCTGTCCTTTTAGTAGATTGTACCATCATGTCTTTCAGCTTATTGATTTTTTTGAGTGCTGTGTCAAATGTTATTTCCATTCAATGCATTTTTCCTTTTAGGTAATATTTCATTTATAGAAGGTCCATTTTCTCCCATTGTTATTTATTTTTCTACATTATGCCCATGTTTTCCTTTAAATTCTCATCCATACATTGAAGAGCTATTTTGAAAATCTTTTTCATTGGTGTTAAAATAACTTTCAATATTAGATCTTTTTCTCCACAATGGGATATATATCTTCGATTGTTAACTTACTCAGAAATTTTTGATTAGCTGCTCAATACTGTGATACTGCACTATTGTACTCCTGGAATTGTTTTTCTTTTCTTTTCTTTTTTTTTTTTTGCATTTTTTTTAAGATGTTAGGGAGCTTTTGGCAAGCATTTATATTAATTCATCATCATTTTAGTGTTTTGAGGATTCTTCTTAGGCTTTGAATTTTTGGTTCAAGAATAAGCCTAGCAACATGTATAATTTACCTTTTTCACTTACAAGTGACTCCATTAAGGGTTCAGTTAAATGTTCCAGCGAATCATTGAGGATTATCAAGTTTGATTAAAGCTCAAATATGTCTCCTCTTCATTTTTACTTGAAGCACAAGCCTTATTGCTCTTACCAGCCTTTTGGACAGAATTTTTTGAAATTTGTCTCTGTGTACCCACAGCCCAATGGTCAGCACAAACTCAGTGGGACTCCCAACCAGATACTCTGTATCATCCTTCTTTCTGTCATTTCACTCAACAACTTCCATGCATTCTAAGCCTGGATCCTGATCTCTACCCTTGTACTTCAGTGAGTCCATCATGCACTGTGGCTCCCCTGACCCAACTTGGAAATCACCTCCAGAAAAAAGACAGACATGACTCTTCCCCTCAATTATCTTGTTCCCCTTTTCTCAAGGATCTCATTGCAGCTATTCAGGAAATGAAAAGACATCTGTGTAGGTCAGAGCAGATAAGGTCTGAGTATTGACTCCTATCATGGCATTCTTCAAAGACAGTCTTTGTGTGACTGGATGTATTAGGGATGGTTGGCAGTTACTCATTTAGTTTCTGTCATCTTCACTGTCTGAAATCACTTTGAGAAAGTTGAACATGTCATGATTCCAATTTCTTATACCTCCATGCAGCAAGGGACTTGGGATATAATGGGCACTCAATAAATATTTGTTCCTTAGGAGTTTGATGGCATTGTTCTGAAGCTTGCTCAGTAATGGGAATTTTATTAGACTTTATAAATCCTAGTTGAGGGTTTCAGATTCAGTGCTATTTGCAGGATATGGGTAGAGAAAATGCCTCAGTGTACAATCCTGTGTATAAATCTGTGAAAATGTGAATAAAAAGATCTTATCTCTCTGCTGGCTTGTTTTTAAATGTCTAAAAAAAAGATTTTTCATAACTTTTATTGAAATTATTTATTTATTTTTTATTATTGGAGTCTAACTTCAGGTTTTGTTAGTCTACCAAATTGAAAGTAGGAGTTCATGTTTTATAATTTTTGTTTTTCTAATTTACACTGAAAAAAGCAATGTTCTTCCACATGCATAATTACCATTTAGTTTGTTTAATTTTTGTATTATCAGTGAATGCTATTTTAATGAACTCTACTTATTGATTTACATAAATATTCACAGATATGTTTCAAGATTTAGCAATATATGTATTTTTTTTTTTATTTTTAGTATTTGGCTTCAATTTTGCTTAAGGAGTTTTGTGGGTTTTTTAATATGCAGACCTTTAAAGTGTTTTTTTATCTGTTTTTCTTTTGCAGTTTACCCATTGAATTATATTTAACAGCCAGATTTCACTGCTTAAGTATATAAACTCAATGGAAGTTGTATTCTAGTAAGTTAACTTCATTTTTAAATACATGATTTGCCAGGTTATTTTATTTTAGTGAACAACGTCCAAAATAGATAAGTCAACACATCAATAGATATTGATGTTGAGTTCTCTATCAGTGATGCACATTCCCCATTATCTATTCCCCTGCTGAGGTTTACATATTGTAGCCTTAAATTGATCTAGGTTGGACTATGGGTCTATAACTAACCAATGGAATGGAAATGAAAATGTGTGTAAGCCACAATGCTGAGGTGTTTGCCTCACATCTCTCTTCCCTTTTACTTGCTGTGAACATAGCACTTCAAAGTCCAGATGTATGGCAGAGGTTAGGATACATAGAGTCTGCAAGACAGCTGCTTTCTGATGAGGAGAGTTGTATAGGCTATTACATAGGTAAGTATACTTTTATTGTATGTTTATTATGGCAATTAGAAGAGCTAATAATGAGATTAATTTAAATTGGGGTTATCATTATATTTCTTTAAATAGTTACTTATTTCAACATAATTTATTGAATGATTCATTGATCCACTTAAGTAATAATAGGGATGCCAGTTTTATAAACAATTAGCCACTTGTTACATTACAGTTACTGAGCAATTCATCTATCTGCTATTTGAAATGTCATCTTTTCACAAAATAAATTATCTTTCCTAATGGAATGTATTTCATTAATTTTTTATATGTTCTATTTATCCATCCATTTTTATGTAAGATGTATGCTGTTTAGCAGCATGTTTACTTACTACCATCTAATATTAAGGAAAATTTGCTTTAACAATCAACTTCTTCTTATCTAATTTTCTTCTTTATTCTTCCAGATGGCTTAAAAACATTTAGCAATTCAATTGAAGTTATATTTAGTGTATAAATTATTTATGTGGAAATATTTATGGGAGGTGGGTCATGGGAATTGAACTCAGGGGCACTCAACCACTGAGCCACATCCCCAGCCCTATTTTGTATTTTATTTAGAGATAGGGTCTCACTGAGCTGATTCACGCCTTGCTGTTGTTGAGACTGGCTTTGAACTTGGGATCCTCCTGTCTCAGTCTCCTGAACTGCTAGGATTATACATTGTTGCCACTGCACCCTGCAGGTGGTGAAAATTTTTATTTATAGTATTATATTTAAAGTATTATATTTCTTTTTGAAATGTACTTCCCAATTATTTGAATCTTCTTTTTATTTTAATGATATACACTGCTTGTAAAACTCTGTTAAATACTCGGAGACACAATACTGAGGATCAGGAAGAAAATAGAGTATAATTAATGACAAAGTGAAAAATTTTCCCATTAAAAATGGGGAAAATTGAGGTTTTATAAGTCAACAAAGAACACCGAGGTCTCACATATGTGTTGGAGAAGTGGTGTTGCCATAAGAGTACTGAGCAGAAAACTGGGATTAGCTCCTGAGTCCATATGGACAACTCACTTCAGTTTGTGCACAACAGGAAAAAGACTAAAAATCCCAAGTATTTCCATTTTGCAAAGTATTATTCAATGGTTCGAATCTAAATCAAAATGTCAGTGTAAAATATAAAAATCCCTGAATAGTTAATATAAGTCACTGCACTCAACCTAAAAGAATCTGCCTTGACCTTTCTTTTTGTCTAACATTACATTAAGCATTCCTTTATATTCATTCACTTAATCTCAAGTTTAAGGTACATATTCTCTAAAACTGCAAAATATAACTGCAAGGAATGTCTAGTCTATGTGTCTTTCTAGTTTCATCTCTCTGGAGTTTTAAAGTTGTTTCTCTATATTGCCTTAACTATTTATCCACCTTCAAAACCTACAGATATCTCTAATATCTTACTCCAAGCAGGATTTGTTTCCCTCTCTTGCCATTTTGATAACAGAATCCCAAACATTTGTGCTATTATACAGTAAATGTAGAAGAAACACTATCTCTTTTTCCATCAGTGTATGTTCTCAGTTCAGGTAGTAGTTGTCTTTTACTTGATTCCCTCTAATAAGTTCTAAAGGCCCAAATGACTTCAGACTTTCCCTGTAAACATTTTACCCTTTTGAAATATTATTCTAATCAAATAATCTTTTCATTGCTTTTAATAATTTTACTACTAGTAAAGAGAAAAATGATTCTGATAATGGGGAATTACCATAATATACAGGCAAATGTAGGCAGCAACCATTGCCCAACTCTATATGTGAACACTACCTCTTCCACAAGAGTCACAGATTACCCCACTCACCCTTCAATCTGAGCTAGCCCTGTGACTTAATTTACCAAAAATTTCCAGCCTTTGTATGACAGAGAAAGCCTATCACAATCCAAGCATCCTATCCATCCAGCTGATCTACATATCAGGTAGGTTAATGTGACCATTTTGGATCCTTTATTTATTTAGAGTATTTTTTTACACTTTTCTCACTTCTTTTGTTTTTATAACAAAATCTTATCGTATAAGGACTTTTTCCTTATGTAACTAGTAGATCAAGACAAAGAACATTTGTTACCTTGCCAAAGACTTCAGTGTACTGTAAATTACATGAGGCACAAAAAGAAGCACCAGCAGACTTGTGTTGGATACCCATAACTTAAATCTTATTTCTTTCTCTTTTTATTCTAATCTTCTTTTAGTAGACTTCATATCCCAGTAGCACTCTAAGAATATAGAAAGTCAAATAAACTCCTGAGTACCTTATGTGTCGTTTTTCTATACTCACACTTTATTTTTAATGTTATTGTGTACTATGTTAGTTTTTCACTGCTCTGAAAAAAACAAAATTCTTAAAAAGGGGGCTGTGGTTGTGGCTCAATGTTGGATGGCTTGCCTAATATGTGTGTGGCACTGGGTTGGATTCTTGGCACCACATATAAGCAAATAAAATAAAGGTGCATTTATAACTAAAAACATTTTAAAAAAACTTAAGAGGACAAAGATTTATTTTGATTTACACTTTCATAGGTTTTAGTGCCTTGGTTCTGTTGTGTCTGGACCTGTATACTGAGTTAGAACATCTTTGCAAGTAGGTAATGGCAAAGCAAGCCTGCTTCTCTCATAGCCAGGGGAAAAAAAAAGAGAAAAAGCAAGATTGAGAACAAATTTTATTTTTCAAGGAAACACCCCTTTAACCCACCTCCTCCAACTAGGCCCATGCCCTAAAAATTTTATCACCTCCCACTAGCACAAGAAGTTAGAGACTGAACCTTCAACATATGAGCTATTAAGGGAATTCCAGATCCATAACAGGTACAGAAATCAAAATTTATACGCATACATATGTATATAAAATATAATGATATATTAATAAAATTTATATATAAATAGAATTTAAATATTTTATATAATATTGATGTCATTGTTTCACTGAAAAATATTTAATTGCTTCTTTATTTTTTCAACTTTTTTTTCCCCCCACAGTGCTGGGGTTTGAATCCAGAGCCTTGTTAAACAAGTGTTCTACCACTGAGTTGTGTGTGATCTGTCATTTAGTGTCTGATTTCTTGTAATCATTCTCAATTCTCTGATGACTCTTAGCTATCCAATCTTATTCAGGTGTGAGAAATAAAAGTTGAATGAGCAATCCTTTAGCTCTGTTTAAAACATGCCATCTCACAGGCTTCAATCTTAACTATGCCCTTGAAGGAACATGATATGTGGCTATTTTTTCATGAACTTTGTTTTATCATGGAGGAATGCTCCAGCATCTCAATTTGGATGTCAGAGTCTGGCTGTTACTTTTATCACAATCACCTGGAAATGAGAAGTGTTGTTCTCAGTTCAGGAGAGAGCATTTCGTTGAACCCACATCTCTTTTTCAGTATGTTTTCCCTGCTATGCTGATGTCAGAGTTCACAGGCGCCCTGTGGTCAACCCTTCAGACTATTAATCTTGGTTTCTGCGATAGTGGAGGAAAGGTGTTGCTTTCATGTGTGTTATGAAGGAACAAACCTAGAACATTAAAAGGGACTATCAAATATTATTCAGATATAAAAACCTATATTCAGCTCCTTATTTTAAAAGCAGTTGGTGCCTTCTGCCTCCCTAAGCTTGAACTGGAGCCGCAGCATGAATTTTCCCACTTCAGCCCAAGCAACTACAATACCACAGAGTCTTTATCAAGGGTATTTTAATCACTTTCATTCTGTCTTTCAAATTTGCTGCTGTTCACATTTACATTTCCACTGTCTTAATTAATTTTTTATCATTTTATTGGGATTTTATGAGAGGGAGACAATATATTTTTGTTTAACCTTTGTCTGCTACTAAATGAACAACTAAAATTTTGTTTGGAAGATAAAGCAAAAGAGAGCACAATTATACGAGGTACACTTAGGATGTAGGAAATTAATGTTATATGATTTGGTGTGGTATATGATCATTTTTTATTCTTCAGGATTACATGTTTCCCTGAGGAAATGCTGTAGCTAAGATATTAGATGCACTTCAAGGTTAAATTGCTGAATTGCCTAATTTGCATTTGATATGCACATATCACCCAAAATAAGTCCATTAATATAAGTCAGAAAATACAAATCTTTAAATGAATATGAGATATTTTAGTATTCAATCCTTGGTAGGGAAAAAAAAAAGAAAGAAAGTATATCTTTGATTAGTGATATGATCTGTGTTTAATATTTTGTTTTGATTCAGCTTCAATGTACAAAAAATAAAATATATATCAATCAAATGTAGATATTTTAGTAAATTACTAATTTCTCTATTTGCACCTATGGAACTGAACCTGTCATGTCCATGGAGATAATCTAAGGATGATTATGTAAAGTCAGAAGAAGACAAATTTAAAGTTGGGAAACAGGGATTTGTGAATGCATTATTTTTTCAAATGGTATATCTCAATTTTGTTATTGTATATTAATTATGATTTCATTTTTTATTATTTAGTGATAAATCATGCATCTTAGAGATTTTATATAATTATTACATATGTGTTAATTAAAAGAAGTTTGTTTTTTTAATGTTAAATTCAGTTAACACTATGAGATTTTGAGTACAAATAGGCAAACAATAAGTGTAATTATATACAAATTAGAAATCATAGTACAATCTGAATGGTGAAAATAAGAAATGAAGTATTGTTATTACTGCTAGAAAAAAAAAACAAATTATTAAATGCCATTTTTACATATCAAAAAGATCCAGCATGGCTCATCCAACAAGATTCACTCTGACAGTGATTTTTTTAGCAGTGCATTTACAATTTAATAGGCCTTCTCTCTCTTCCTTGAGGGTCAGAAAAGTGCGTTTACAAATATTAATGATGTAAATAACATTATTTAGTTCAAATCTAGGGAACATAAATTTCTTATAAATGTAAAACACTCAATTTACTTTCAATTGAGTTAATCCTAGGCTTTTCCAGTTAATTAATATTTTCTGAAAGCTTACCACTCATGTGATGAAGTATTTCAAGACACTCCAGTTATAATTATTTAAATAATTTCACAAATGTTCACAGTATGTGAGCCATTAAGGGCCAGTAATTTTTAACTGTTAGACAAATCAAAGACAATTGAATATTTTGCCTGAAAAGTAATACAGATTAGGTACGGAACTCCTAAGTCAATTTTCACATGAAGATTGAGTGCCCACAATTTATTACACTTGTCTGAGCAGAAGCTCATCCTTATACCTTCCAAATCCAAATCAAAAGTGTAGACAACATTCAATTAACTACGATATTTTATTCCAGTTTCTGAACTTGATGAATAATAGTCTCATTAAACTGATAACATAAATATGCCCTTCTGGCTATATATTTTTTAAAAAATGTTGGATCAAGGGATAAAAATAAGTAGAATTATAAAATTTTGGTAGGGAGTGGTGGTAAGAATTGTAAAGGGTAAATATCATTTTATTTGGGGGAAAATGTACTATGAAAGCAGCACAAGCAGTGCTGGGGTGTAACTCAGTGGTAGGGCAAGTGCTTAGCATGTACAAATCCCAGGGTTCAATCTGTAATCTCAATTAATCAAGCAAGCAAGCAAGTATTAATAGTAGAATTTAAGAAAAAAACATTTTAAAATGGGTTTTACAGAATTCCATCTTAATATTTTTTTACCTAAATGAAGAATTAATTTTTACATGGAGACATTATTTTAATTTGTATATAATTTGTATATAGTTGTGCAATTTCGGGTAAGAAAAAGAAAAGGTTAAAATAAGGTTCAGATGTGATTTGGTCCTGATAGTTACTTGCAGGATTTTTTTTTTTAATCCTAACAAAATTTCTATCAAATGTTTCCTTTATACTGACAGAAGAATTAAATCACCAAAAAAAAAAAATTATCTATGCTGTTTCCACATTTTGCAGCCAATATTCAGTTCTTCACATATTTGTCTCCAATGCTCACTTTCTTTCATTTCTCTACATTGCGTGCCACTCTATATAAAAATGGCAAATAATACATCAAAAATAAGCTGAGTTCCCAATGTCTGTCAATTAACCAATTTTTTTTAAAACAAAAGAAGTTACACTTTGTATTTTCTTCAATTATTCAACAGAGTAACCAAAGATTCCATGATTTGTACAATGGCACAAGATGGGTGGAGTAGTTGAAGGTGTGGTTTGAATAATCAGAAGCTGATTATTGAGCTCAGACCTGCACACTGTAGTAAAGTTTCATATTGTATAGTCTCACTTTCATTTAACTCTTTTGAAGATTTGGTGGGGAAATTTTCAGATAGAAGGAATTACAATAGAAAGATCTTAAAGTAGAAACAATGTGTGATGGTGTGAGAGAAACTGGGTGGTGCTCATATAAGACTGATAACTGCTCATGTTATGCCATGACATCTGTATCACTTCAAATTTGTCTATTTTAACAAATTTCCTTTTTATCCTTAGAGATAATTTTAATTCCTATTTTGGAGGTAATCTCACATCATTGAAATACTATCAGTAAAGCAATTTGATTAAATCCAGTCAGATTAACATTTGACTACATTATATCTAATCCTTAAACATATTAGCATATTATGTAAATACACATATGAATTTAAATATGACTCATATTTAGACTATATTAAAATTAGTGGCTTTAAGAGCATATAGCTTGATTACAATAGCACTGAAACAACTTATAAAGTGGAATAAAATATTTGCAACATATATGTGGAACAATTGTATATATCTAAGTTTTGAGATGAAATGTGACAAAGTAATAAGAAAAAGATAACACAGTATAAAACTTCCAAAGAATTATAAAAGAAAATTGCAACTGGTATCATATTTGAACAAATAAAAAATAATGATTTTTCAATGTAACTCATCACTTAATCAAGTACAAATTTAAATCATCAGGAGATACCACTACAAAGACACTGTTGTCTTTCAAATGTAGAAGATGGGATATTCTAATTGCCTTAGTCATCTTTAACTGCTCTAGGAAAATGTCATCACATGGATAGCTTGTAAACAATAGAAATTTATTTTTCACAGTTCTGGAAGTTGGGAAGTCCAAGATTAATTATCTAGCACATTTGATGACTGATGAAGGACTCTTTCCTGGATCATAGAGGGAAACTTCTTGATTTAAATGTTGGTTGCATGAATATATATTTAATTCTTTAGAGTCAGTAAATTGTCCATTCATGGTATAAGTCATCTTTGGTTATGTACATTCTACTTCACTGGGAAACAAGGAAAAAAGAGACATAGAGAATAACCTCAGTTTATAAATATGTGAAATGATATGGGCCTAAATATCTTTTATACTTACTGTGCTACAAACTGTAAATTTTTCATTATTTATTATAGTTATTAAAAGATTAAATATTAGTCATAATAGCCTTTAAAGGAAAATGAGAATATGTTAGAATAAAACTTAACCATTAAATAATTTAAAGAAAATTACTACAGAACTATCTTAAGCTAATGAAAGATGAATGACATAATTAATTAATATAATTATAATATTATAATTATATCAAATAATAAATATTTTAAAGGTTCATATTCATTACACTTTTTGCAGTGTGACTGATAAACTTCTCACAAGGAAGTGTGAATGCAAAATCATTTCCTGATATGTCTGCCAGAGTGCCAGAGTTCCAAACATATTTGCATTCATTAATATGTATTTATTATTAGGGGATATTATTAAACATAAACAAAAATTGTAAAAAAAAAATCCATAAGTCAAAATAATTTTCTAATTGAATTAACTGTAATATTCATCACAAATTTATTTAGATCAAAGATCATAGCTTGAGATTTACCTTGAAGAGAAAATGGAACATTTAATTGGTACTGAGAAATAATTAAGAAAAAATAATTCTATAATGCAATGACGATATTTATTGTGCTCCTTTGATGTGCCACAATCTTTTATGTTCTAAATAAGTCTTACTATATCACTGAGATTCCTGCTCTTATTATTCTATTTTGTAGAGAAAGATGTTTGAAAGTTATTCAGTTAATCAAAATTAATTCTGATCCTAAAATCTGGGTTCTTAAGTTGATAATTCTCAATGTAATGGTATACTTGAATATCATATAGGATTTTAAAATGAATCCATACCAAGGTTCAGTGAAATTAAAACTTTTGTTGTATGTTCTAGCCATCTGTATTTTTACAAACTTCCCCAAGTTATGAATTTTATTTGTCCTCATTCTCGTTCATCTCTAAAATATTATGTATGAGTTTCTTAATATATTCACTTCTTCCCTCTTATTCAATATTTAAAGATGATGTTGTTTAGTTATTTTTGCTGCTATTTTTCCTTGAGAACTTGGTGCTGCTCTTGAAGTCTTCTTTTGAGAAAGCAGACTCCAAGTGTGCCAAATGCTTATGACAAATCAGTGACCTTAACCTTTTATTTAATATGAATATAATTAGAACAATTTAGGTAGGCTTCAGAGTAACATTGTTTTAAAGCTGATATCAAACATGTCAAGCATATTAATCACTAATAATATACAGAAGGAAGGGAAAATTGTCAGGATGTTCCTCATTAGGAAAAAGGGAAGATGTTCTCATGCGAAAGTGAAAAGATATCCCCAAATGTTTTTCAACATTAATGGTGAGAAACTAAAACTTATGGATACAGGTGCATGTAGCATGATAAATCCATGTAATGGGAAGGTGTTTAAATGAAATAGGAATCAGTGTCACTAGTTCAGAGACACTTGGGGAAATAGATGTTAGGCTCTTAGAATTAGGAAAGAATTTATAACATAGTGAATATGACATAGTGAATCCATAGTGAATGGATCAGAGAAATACTGACTTTCATCTATAATAGATGTTTTGTAAAGGCTAATGATGATTTTCCTGTATGTTCTCTACCTATTCCCAATTGTGGGGAATAGGTAGGATGCAATTAGAGAGCTAGATGATACCAATGTTGCAAAACAGAGGTAAGTATAGGAGTAGAACATATATAAAGGGAATATTTCCAATGGCTGAATATGAAATTTAATCAGGTAAATGAGGAGATTAAGATCAATAAAGTAGAACTTAATGTGTAGTAAATAATTGATTCTTGATAAAATTTTCTTGAATGAATAGTATAGACAATGTGAAATATAATTCACATTTAATTTAAAAATTATTGTAATGATTTAGTATGTACCTATAAAATTAACAAAGAAACTCATAGAACAAAATATTTTGAAACTTCTGAAGTTTCATTTTCAGTCAAAACAAATTGAGGAATTATGGCATCTTTGCAGAAATCTGAAAACATTAGCAGTACCAGACATATTGTCATGTAGAAGGACAGCTTTGATTTGTTTGACAGATCATTATTGTTGGAAATCTTCCCAGACCATCCTGCTTCCTGCCTGTGAATTCAATCTAAATTAGTGGAGGTCTGACCTTAGTTACATAATTGCAATTGGGCAGGAATTAATCCTCACTGTTTCAGGCAGAGACTTAAAAATATGTAGATAAAAGGGTAGCATATTGCTAATGACTATTATTTATTCAACATCGTTCATTTTATGCAGGAGAAACGGAATAGTACTGTCAAAATACATTGATTATCCTAGGGCTATGCATAACAATATCAGGAGTTACCAGGATCTCATTCTGAGGCATGCAGATAAAATCCCTACTCAACCTTTGGAGCTGGGTGGTAAAGGACATTTTGTCAACACAATGATGACTAACTGGGACTCCTCAATGCTTGCCTTCTGGTTTTGTGTTCTTCCATTTCATCTATTCATATTCTAAACATTTAAAGTCTAAGAGAAGCATAGTGATTCCTAAGGAGAAAAGTAGAGATAAAAAGTAAAATTTCACCAGGATTCCATGTTAAATTATGAAATAAAATTAACATATTAATAATAGAAAAAAGTTTATTAAAGTACAAGTCTACCTATAAAGCCATTCTTAATTGTAGGGTTTTCTATAGTTTATATAAAATTATAATTCCAAATCAGTGTAGTGTACTGATTTAGAATATGATATACAGGAAGAAAAAAGGCTTTGAAATGAAATATATTTAAAAAATCCTTTTCAACCATCTTATATAGTTCATTAACCAGTACTTGTTTACTGAAGATCAAGGTCTAGAAACATTTTTATTTGTAAAATTATTTTAAATGCACTACATGCAAAGTAATGATATAATATCACCATTAGATATGTTAATGCACATCTCAAAATTGAAATGTGTACTCCTTGAAGCTTTAAAATTAAGTTACTCAAAAAATTGAGAATGTAGATAAGAGAATGGAGTGGAAATCATCTAATATCTAATTTGAATATTGACTTTCTTCTATGACAGGAAATAATGAGGTCAGTTTGATTGCTGGCTTTGAAATTTCATACATTTAACTATTTATATTCTAAAATTCTGTTGGTGAAATTTAGATCCTTATGCTTTTATTCCATTTGATATAAGCAGTTGAAATCGTTTTAATGTTTCACAGCCAAATGATAGAAGTTTTTGGATACATGCTGTGTGGACTTGTAAAACGTAGATGTCTGCATTAACAAAATACCTTAGAATGGATAATTTATAAACAACATGATTTTATTGCTCCCAGTTCTGAAGGGCAGAAAATTCAAGATCAAAGAGCCAGTAGATTTAATGTCTCCTGAGGATTAGCTCCATGTAGTAAAGGTGGTGCTTTTTGGCTGTGTTCTCAGTTGGCAGCAGAGGTAAGCTGTACATCTCAGGCCTCTTTTTATTAGAACACTAATCCCATTATGACAGCTCACCTCAATGTCCTCACCATCCCTTCAAGACCCAGTATTTAATAATTTTGCACTGAGGATAAAGTTTCAACATATGAATCTTGTGGGGGCTAATAAACATTCAGACCATATCAATAGGTCTGTTTGATTTCTCATGTTTATAAAGCTTGTCAAATATATAAGAAATGAACCAATGTATATGGATTTCAATAAGACAAGAATAAAATTAAAACATCAATTGAGATATATATGGCCGCTATATTATGAGTTAATCATATAGAAATCCTCATGCTGATAGTGACTGTTGATTTGAAATTTGGTGTTTTATAATAATTTGAAGCTACATTATTATAAAACAGATGTACCAAATAATTTAACAAAGTGTTTTTTGTAAGATTAAAAGCAATGCTTGATTTTACTTTTTGAACAGGACTCACTATGAATTAGCTTAAACTTTTGTGATAAGTATTGGTAATGTTTTCAATATGTTTAATAGCTGAAATAAGGTAAGTAGAGCCATACCTATTTAATTTCTCAGAATTTGTGTTGTTCCTGTTGCTGTTGTTTGTTTGAATAAAGCTTTTGCTAGAATATAGATCATTGGACAATTACCTTGTACCATGATGCCCAAATGTTTCTTCCCCCAAATCATAGGATTTAACATTAATTACCAAATTGTACCAACCTTTCTTTTAACTTGCAAATGTTTCTACCTACATTTGTTGTTTCGTGTAGTTTCCTACATTTTGTTTTTGTGTTATATTTTCTTTTTGTTAGAAACTTTCAAGTACTTGATCTACTTCTATTAGAGTAAAGCTTTTTCTGCCTAATCAAACAGATTAATTTTGGCCAATATGAATGTATTAACATGATTTTATGGAATTCACTCAAAAAGATGATTGCCATATTACAGTACCACCCATGTAGATATTTTAGAAATTGGTTATATAATTTATAGTCTTAAATATGTTATACAGAATATAATTATATAATTAGTAATTGACCCAACTAAAGAACAAAGAAACAGAAGCACATCCAGAAAACAATTAAGTAATATGCATGGAGATATCCAAACCATCCAAAGCACTGAAAGAGGCATGTTTTAAAAATTTTATATGTACTTTAACACTATAGACATAAAAGACCTTCTTCCCGAATTATAATTATTTCACTTATAACCTGATTTTGTCACTGGTGCAACACAAAATAATTCTTAAAAATATATCAAAAATCTATTGAGTGAAATGGTTGAGTCCTATAATAAGTCCCAATGGAAATATGGAAGATAATTCAGGATCCCAGATAATTTGATGGGCAAATATGTAACTGAATCTCATAGTCTGCAAATGGAATTGATTTGTGTGTGTGTGTGTGTGTGTCCATGCACATGTGTGTTTTTGTGTGTGTTTAGATATTCATTGATAATTTGCTGCTAGCCATTAACAAATGTAATTGCAGCATAGTGATACATAGATGTTTTCTATAAATGTACCAGATGTACTGAAATTACTGTTTTGAACAGTACATATTTTTCTGAAAATAATACATTTTCCACAACCAAGCTAGAAATCATCCAAATGAGAAACATCTCTTATTGACTTTATGCATGTATCTGAAAACACACACACACACACACACACACACACACACACACACACACACACACATGTTCCAGAGGAATTTGGTGATGTCTCAACTCATTCACAATGTAATTTATAAAGAAACTATGCATACATCACTTCATTGGTCTTTGAGAACTAAACAGTATTTCTGCTTTACAAATAAAATAAGCTAAGAAAAACTTAATTAAAAATGAAATGTTTCCTATGTTCACAAAAGTATGAAATACTTGAATCATATCTTCTCACTAGGTTATGATATTCCATTTCTGCTAATCTACTTAAATTTAGTAATCACAAAAGCAAGTTATAAGAATCATTACTATTGTAGTTATAATTCTGTTTAGATACATTTCCATTATTAGGCTGTAAAAAAATGAAAATCTAAGTTGACTCTTCTCTCTCATTTTACTAGGTTCCAGCACTTATCTTTTAGCCATTCGAATTCATTCATATCAATGACTTTTACTCTTTTATTCGATAAATGATAATACATTTTAGACATTATAATGGCTAGTAGGGATACAGGAATGAATAATTATATATTTTCTTTTCCTCATATTGTTAACTATCTAACATGAATACATATATTAAAGAATCTAACTTAGTAAGTTGGAAATGGCCTCAAAGATCCATATTCAAAACTTTGGAATCTGTGACTATTTAATACTACATGACAAAAAAATATATAAATTTTTGATTATTTATTTTTTGGTAGCTGGGGATTTAATTCATACACATTAGGAAAGCATTTTATCACAAGGTATACTTCCTATCCTCTTTATTTATTCTTTTGAGACAGGTCTTGCTAAATAACATAGGCTCATCTCAGCCTTATAATACTCCTCTGCCTCATACTCCTGAGTAATTGGGATTTTAGGTTTTGTCACCATTCCCCACAGCAAAAAGGACTTTATAATTGTGATTAAATTAAGGATCTTAAGATGAGATGATTATCCAAGATTATTTCCATAGGCCCAATGTAATACAAGGGCACTAAGAATAGAGTGGGTGATGCAATGACTGAGTAGAGTGAGAAAAGGCATTGTGATACAGAGCCAATGGACCAAGGAATGAGTGCAGAATTCATGCTGGGAAAGTCAAAGAACCACATTCTCCCCTGGATACTCAAAAGGGAACCTGTTCCACCAACATCTGTTCCTGTTCCATCCACAAAATTTTTACATAGTAAAAACTTTAGGAGATAAAGTAAACTGTATTTCTTGAATGAAAAACTCCTTTTAAGGATAATTTAGTGAATTTGAATATCTGACTTCTTGATGAAGGCAGGGTATTATAAATTAGGGTATTTAGAGAAGTCTATTTGGAAAAGAAAGACACATGATGCTTACACATTTATATTGGCCATGAAGAGTTTGTGAAAGTCAATTGACAATATTAATAGACATGTATATGCTTTGGCTTGGGCTCAAAAAAACAGATATTGTAGAATTCGCATAAGCTCAGAAAAGGGGCTATAATTCAATTTTGTAAGAAAATAAAATTGCCTACAAGAATTTATGGACCAGGGCACTAGGGTTTCCCAAACTCAGGACTGTTGGAATTTTGCTATGGATAATTCTTTTCCTGAGGGAGAGGTTGTCATGTTCATTACAAGAGTTTAGGAGCATCATTGACCTCTAATATTAGACACAGATAGAATCAATGTACTCCTTGCTCCATCAAAACCATCATCACATATAACAATGACCAAAAATATCTATACCTATTGCCAAATGCTCCCTTTGTGTCAGTTTTAGGTGAGAGCATTGATATTAAATGAGACGAGGAGACCCTGAACAAGAATAACAGTTTAAATCTAGGTACAGATTTTAACAGTCACCATGTTAGGAAAGTGTGACCTGACAAATACAAGAAAGTGTGTATCACAGAAGAAAGTGAAAAAAAATTCTTTTAAAAAGACAGCATTAAAATATTATCACCACATACTTCTGAAAGATAAAGCAGAGAAAGATCTAAAAGATATTCTCTTTAACAGCCTAATGACACTTCTGACTGTGAAGGTAACTGTACATAAATGCTATTCTGAACAAAATGACTAAGTTCTAATAAAAATATCAAGACAAAATTTCATTTTAAGATTAATTTCTTAGAAATTGTAACCAAAATGCTTAAAAATTAAGAAACTATCACTTTATTTTGGCTTATTCTCCCAGTATCAGTTATTTTCTATCAAATTCTTTTTTAAAAATTTCTTTTATTCTATAAATACATGATGCGGAATGCATCACAATTCCTATTACACATATAGAACACAATTTTTCATACTTCTATTTGTATATAAAGTATGTTCATACCAATTCATGTCTATCAAATTCTTAAAACAATCTAACATCTATGAAAAGCATTCACTATTAAAGATTTGAGATTTAAGTCTTATTTAACCTTACATGTCAATCAACACCAAATGCAGTAGAAGACAAGAAATAATTAAAATCAGAGCTGAAATAAATGAAATTGAAACAAAAGAAATAATTGAAACAATTGACAGAACAAAAAGCTGGTTCTTTGAAAAAGTAAGTAAAATGACAGACACTTAGCCATGCTAATGAAGAGGAAGAGAGAGAAAATTCAAATTACTAACATGTGTGATGAAAAGGGAAATATCATGACAGACACTACAGAAATATAGAAGATAACTAGAAATTATTTTGAAAATTTGAACTCCAAATAAAATAGAAAATATTGAAGGCATTGACAAACTTCTGGAGTTATATAATTTGCCCAAATTGAATCAGGATGATATACAAAAAACAGGTCAATTTCAAGCAACAAAATAGAATATAATATCAGAACTCTACCAACAAAGAAAAACCCAGGAGTGGATGGATACACAGCTGAGATCTACAAGACCCTTAAAGAAGAACTAATACCAATATTCTTCAATTTATTTTAGAAAATAGAAAAAGAGGCAGCACTTCCAAATTCATTCTCTGAGCCAATATCACCCTGATTTCAAAACCAGGCAAAAACACAACAATAAAAAAAAAAAACTTCAGACCAATATATCTAATGAACACAGATGCAAAAATTCTCAATAAAATTCTGCAATTCAAATACAAAAGCATCAAAAAAGATCTTTCACCAAGTGGGATTCATCCCAGGGAAGCAAGGTCGGTTCAACATATGGAAATCAATAAATGTAATTCATCACATCTCAATAGACTTAAAGATAAAAATCATATGATCATCTCAATAGACACAGAAAAAAGCATTTGACAAAATACAGCACCCCTTCACATTCAAAACACTAGAAAAATTAGAGATAACAGGAACATATATCAACATCATAAAGGCTATCTATGCTAAGCTCCAGGCCAAGATTATTCTAAATTGAGAAAAATTGAGGGCATTCCCTCTAAAATCTGGAACATGAGAGGGATGCCCTCTTTCCAGCACTTCCATTTAACATAGCTCTTGAAACACTGGTCAGAGCAATTAGACAGATGAAAGAAATTAAAGATATACTCTTAGGAAAAAAAAGAACTCAAATTGGCACTATTTGCTGAAAATAAAATTCTATACCCAGAAGACCCAAAAAATTCCACCAGAGAACTTCTAGAACTAGTAAATGATTTCAGCAAACTAGCAGGATACAAAATCAACACCCATAAATCAAATGCACTTCTGTATATCAGTGACAAATCCTCAGAAAGGGAAATGAGGAAAACTACCCCATTTACAATAGCCTCAAAATAAAATAAAATACTTAGGAATCAATTTAATCAAAGAGATGAAAGATCTATATAATGAAAATTGCAGAACCCTAAAGAAAGAAATCAAATAAGACCTTAGAAGATGGAAAGATCTACCTTGCTCTTGGATAGGCAGAATTAATATTATCAAAATGACCATACTACCAAAAGCACTATACAGATTTAATGCAATTCTTATCAAAATCCCAATGACATTCCTAATAGAAATAGAAAAATCAGTCATGAAATTTATCTGGAAAAATAAGAGACCCAAAATAACTAAAGCAATTCTTAGGAGGAAGAGTGAAGCAGGTGGCATCACTATACCAGACCTTAAACTATACTACAGAGCAACAGTATCAAAAACAGCAGGATATTGGCATCAAAACAGACTGGTAGATCAAAGGTACAGAATAGAGGACACTGAGACTAACCCACAAAATTATAATTATTTTATATTAAACAAAGGCACCAAAAACATGCATTGGAGAAAAGATAGCCTCTTCAACAAATTTTGCTGGCAAAACTGGAAATCCATATGCAACAAAATGAAATTAAACCCCTCTCTCTCACCATTCATAAAACTCAACTCAAAATGGATCAATGACCTAGGAATAAAACCAGAGACCCTGAGTCTAATAGAAGAAAAAGTAGGCCCTAATCCCCATCATGTGGGATTAGGCCCCAACTTCCTTAATAAGACTATTTTGGCACAAGAATTAAAATCAAGAATCATTAAATGGGATGGACTCAAACTAAAATGTTTCTTTTCAGCCAAAGAAACAATATGGGAGGTGCATAGAGAGCCTACATATTGGGAGCAAATCTTTACCCCTCAAACATCAGATAGAGAATTAATCTCTAGGGTATATAAAAACTCAAAAAAAAAAACTAAGCATCAAAAAAAAAAAAAAACAAATAACCCAATCAATAAATGGGACATTATTACTGTGTGTATATATGTGAATTCATAATCAATGTGATTCTGCAACCTGTATAATCAGAAAAATTAGATATTATATCCCATCTGATTCAAATATGTGATATGAAAAGGTCATTGTACTGTCATGTGTAGCTAATTAAAACAAATTTTAAAGTAAATAAATAAATAAATACATAGGCCAAGGACTTGAACAAAGATGATATACAATCAATCAATAAATATACAAAAAAAAGTTCATCATTGCTAGCAATTAGAGAAATGCAAGTCAAAACTACTGTAAGATTTCATTCTCATTACAATCAGAATGGCAGCTATGATGAAGACAAACAACAATAAGTGTTAGCGAGGATGTGGGGAAAAAGGTACACCAATACACTGCTGGTGGGACTGCAAATTGGTGCAGTCAAGATGGAAAGCAGTATGGAGATTTCTTCGAAAACTGAAAATGGAGCCATCATTTTACCTAGGTATCCCACTCCTCGGTCTATACCCAAAGGCAGGGACACAGCCACATCAATGTTTATAGCAGCGCAATTCACAATAGTTAAACTGTGGAATCAAATTAGATGCCTTTCGGTAGATGAATGGACAAAGAAAATGTGGTATATATACACAATGGAATATTACTCAGCAATTAAAGAAAATAAAATCATGGCATTTGCAGGTAAATGGGTTGAGTTGGAGAAGATAATGCTAAGTGAAGTTAGCCAATCCCAAAAAACCAAATGCTGAATGTTTTCTCTGATATAAGGAAGCTAATTTAAAGTGGGGTAAGGAGGGGGAGCATGGGGAGGAATAGATGAAATCTTGATAGGGTAGAGAGTTGGGAGGGGAGAGAGGGGGAAGGGGGTTAGCAAGAATGGTGGAATGTGATGGACATTATTATCCAAAGTACATGTATGAAGACATGAATTGGTGTGAATATACTTTTATACAACTGGAGATATGAAAAATGCTCTATATCTGTAATAAGAATTGTAATGCATTCTGTTCTGATATATAAATTTTTAAAAATAATTTAAAAAAACTTATATCTGAATTATTAAAACATTAATTATTAAAACATATATTAGATATTTAAGTATACATATTTTACATTTTCATGAATGTATTGTTTCTATCATCTTCAGTGCATTAATATTTCCTCAAGAAAAAGATATAGCTATGTTAATTTGCATTAATGTTTTCATCTTTTATGAAATGTCATTTGAAATTTGATGAGGAAAAAAAAATCTATCCAAAAGGTCTAAAATAATCTACGGTTTTGAAAACTTAGACAAATTATTATCTTTAGTGCTAATATGTTCTAAATTTATTCAATGATTTAAAGCACAAAAATATCAACTAAATTTAACCCTTGGTTTGCCAAGTTTTGAGTGGGTTGACACACAGAATCAAAGGGAGAAAACAAATGAATTAGATTAGAAAGCATTGTGGACTCTGGTTTTTTATTTGAAAATTTTTAAAAAATGTGATTAAATTTTAGACATAGTAACTAGAAAGACCTAATTATTCTATAATCAAGTCTATTGCTCTATTATTTTATGCCTTCTCTTTTGACAACAGAATGCTATTTCAAGTGTTGTCCAATACTCTAAAATAGGAGGATTCTATTATTGCCAGAAAAGATTCATGGTGAAGTTTCTGTAATAAAAGTGATTAATTTGCAGATGAGGAGATCCCCCACCACCAGCAGAGCTGAAATCAGTCACCTAGTCTTGCCTTATCATTGGAGGGAATTCTAATGAGAAGCACGGAGTAATAAGAAAGATGTTACTAGGAAATATAGAGGGTACAAACACTCAGGACCGACTGAATGGCTCACCTCAGTAGGCCACTGTGACCCTGACAAATTTGGAGTGTCTATGGGTTTTGGTACCCTTGTTCTTACCTGAATTTTTTATACTCCCTTAATCAGACTTTCAAACTCCCATTCTCCAGAAGCTTGTCTGCTAGAGAAGCTTCTGTCTGCTACAGAAGCTTGTCTGTATAGGACATTTTGTGATCTCAGTTTTGTGACTCCTGGATTTTCTGAATACATGTCTGATATTCTTGTGCATCACTGCCTTCCCTTGTCCTGCTCATGCCTGATTAACCTACCTAACAATAACTTATTTTTATGACTAGTTTTTCTTAGCCAGTGTTCATCTAGTGAAAAATTATCTATTGTAATTTATATGTATTTCAAATCTGCATGTATAGAATTGCCATATAGGTGAAGATACAGAAGTAGCCATGAAATTCAGTCCACCAAAATTCCACACAAACAATTAAAAGCACAGCATGGCCCAGTATTTTTTATATTATATAAATTTCAAGTATCATTCAGTTATTTATTGATTTGATGTTTATTCAAGTATTGTCACTGCCCTACAGTGATTAAGAACAGGAATTAGAATTCAATTTGTCCATATTGGATTAGCAGCCTCACCACTTCCTAAATGAGTTGTTTTCTATTGCATTGATAACAAATTACAGCAAACTCAGTTGTTTATAAGAACGCGAATTTAAGACAGTTCTGTTATCTAGCATGTGGCGTACTCACTAGAAGAAAAAGGTCGCTTCAGGGCTTTGTTCCTTCAGGGAGATTGTAAGATAAAGTCTTTTTCCTTGCCTTTTTTGATCTCTAGAGGTGGGCCACATTCTCAGTTCTGAGGTCAGGGATAGTTGGTTAGGACTTTCTCACACTAAAAAAACATCTTTCTCTCAAACCTCCCCTTCCTATTAAGGACCACTGTAATAAGGATATGCCCAAGTGGATAATTCTGGAAAATCTTATTTTAATGGCAGCTGATCAACAAATTCATTTTCATCTGCTTGCAATCTTAATTTCACTATGCCACATAAAGCTACATATTGATGGTTCCAAGGATTAATGTCTGGTGGTTTTGGGGGTGAGGGGGCATTATTCTTCCTAAGGAACTTTAAGATCTCCTGTGTCAGAAGTTTGACTTGTGGATAATATAATAAATGACATAAGTATGTTCTCTGTGACTGTTAGATATTATGATTCTTAATTTCATGGGAAAATTATAAATTACAAAATTCTCTTTGACATTAAATGGAGCTTTCTGCTCTATCTTTAGAAGGAAAACTATGTAACATTCCAAATTATTTAAATGTTAAACTCTCAATTTTATGAATAATACATTCTAAAATTTATAAAGCAACCATAAAGCAAAACTCTGATTATTATTTATATATTATAAATAGTATAAAGTCCTAATATAAAACTTTTACTTGGCTGTCAATTTTTGTTCTAAGTTCCCTATAAAATACTCCCTGGATTAAGTTGGAAAATGACTGTAGTTCCTTTTAAATCCTGTGCATGTTTAAATAAACACATATCTATTTTAAAACTGCTTCCTTATCCAGCTTAACAATAATACAATATATTTACGTAATAGCATGTTGATATAATTTATATTTATTTTTGAAATGCAAATAATTAAAAAGAAACTCAGTTCAACTTTTACAAATAAAGGCTTCTTTATATTCCTTGAAGATTTTTCCTTTTGTAAATTCAAATAGGAGGTGATAATAAAAAAATGTGTGAATGCATCATCAAAGTACATTTTGGACAGTTTCTATTTCTATTCTCTAATTTATAATGCAAGAGTTATAAAATTTGACTACCTTCATGCTCCTATCTTGGAGAGAGATCAGTGGCAATTTCATAACCTCAGTTCTTATGAAGCTGCTCTGCCACAAGGAACAAGTTCTAATGCTTCAGGAAAGAGAGATGTTTATTACAAAGGAAAGCACCTCCTTAGTCAGCCTGTTAGGGAGATTTGCTGCCACTTTTTTTTGAATTCCTGAGGGTTTTATTCCTCAAGCTATTACTCTCAAACGTATAAGCAAGAAAAGGCCAGAGCCCTGTTCGGCTTTATTGTCTCTCATGTAAATGTTTACCAAAGCTGAGAACAATGCACTAAGTCAAAGCAGTGCTATCTGATAGGCTTTTTATTAATCTTTTCTTTCACCTCAGTATCCTCTAGTGGCTAAGGAAGACTTGAATTCAGATCATGTCTTTGATACTAGTTTTTTACTTTGGGTAAGTAACTTAGTACTTCTGAAAATGTTTCTTAAGTGAAAGCAGTATAACATCCATATGATGGTCAGATAGTGTTAAACAAGACCACATTCCACGTATGTTTTGGACTCCTCAATCCAGTGTAAGTTGTTGGTATAATGTCTTCTTTAGTCTTCATGCCAACAGTCTTCTCTCTGCTCAGTTATCTTTCTGTTAAAGCTTTGTAATTCCTCAGTCACACTCAGAAACAGGACATTCTATGTGGTATTTGCTGTTCCTTGCCATTGAAATTCTAAAACCCAACAAACGTCTTATGGGATACTTATGCAAAGAAATCAATCTAATTCTCACAGCTTTTCTTGCTTTTTTGGTCTGTTAGATGATATCTTCTTAGTTATATGAAAATGAATTTTATACAAGTACTGTATGTAATCAAGTAATCTATCAACCTAAGAGAGAAAATGTAGCTTGGTTTAATTTTATGTCATAAATGAAAAACTAAAGAGTTTATTAAGAACAACTAAACAGTATTAAGCTAAATATAGCTCATTTCTATAATATCATAAATCCTCTCTACAAATAATTCTGTAGCAAAAAAAGGATACATCTTTAAATAAACATATGTACCCTAAATAATTTATATTAGTGAGGAAGGAGGGAGATTTTCAGGAAGTAGATTTTTAACTAACAAATCTATTTCAGGGCCAAGACAACAATATTCACATTGACCTATTGTGACATGAGACCTCTAGTAACAAGATGGTCAGAACCTCACTTCTATGTGCTAATGAAATAGCTCACAGAATTGCATGCTACTTTAATAATTATAATAATTAAAAAATAGAGGATTGAGTTTTTAAGCTTGCATGATAAGGAAAACTCTGGTGAGAAAGGAACAGATGAGAGTTCTCTGAGAAAAGCTTTATTTATTTTTACCTTTATTATGCACTTGCTACTGGAAGGGATTGCTTAGGTTGCAGTGAACCACAGGTTAACAATAGATGTAATAAGGCCACAATTCATTCCTCACCATTAATCCTAATGCTATGACACAGAAACAGGTGTATAAGAACTAAGCAGCATTCTTTTATAATTTTAGCATAGTTTGATCTATAAATGTCATTTAATGTAGTGTATCCATATTTCAAAATATGTGCCATTGTCTCAGAAAGTAGAAAGGCCATAGCTAGAATTTGTTAATGTTCTACTAAAAAAATCAGGTTTTTATTTGTTAGTGTGTTTTTTTGTCCCTAGATTATAGTCAATTAATAAAATTAGTAAAATTTCACTTGAAAATTAGAAAAAGAGCAGTGGTTCCATTATTTTTACACATTCTTTTTAAAAAAAATGTTCTAATCAGTTATACATGATGGCAGAATGCTCTTCAATTCATAGTACACAAATGGAGCACAATATTTTTCTTCTCTGATTGTATACAATGTAGAATCACACCACTCATGCAATCATACATGTATCTAGGGTATTATATCATTCTACCATCTTTCCTACCCTCATGACCCCTCCCCTCCCTGGTTCCTCCTTGCTCAATCCTAAATTCCTCCATTTATCCAGTGTCTCCAGTGGATGGGTCAGCATCCACTTATCAGAGAGAACATTTGGCCTTTGTTTTTTTAGGATTGGCTTATTTTGCTTAGCATGATATGCTCCAACTCCGTCCCTTTACCTGCAAATACCATGATTTTATTCTCTTTTAATGTTGAATAATATTCCATTGTGTATATATGCCAGATTTTTTTTATCCATTCATCTATTGAAGGGCATCTAGATTGGTTCCATAGCTTACCTATTGTGAATTGTGCTGCTATTAAACATTGATGTGGCTGTGTCCCTGTAGTATGCTGTTTTCAAGTCCTTTGGGTATAGACCAAGGAGTGAGATAGTTGGGTCAAATGGTGGTTCCATTCCAAGCTTTCTAAGGAATCTCCATACTGCTTTCCAGATTGGTTGCACCAATTTGCAGTCCCACCAGCAATGTAAGAGTGTGCCTTTCCCCCACATCCTCACCAACATTTATTGTTGCTTGCATTCTTGGTAACTGCCATTCTGACTGGAGAGACATGAAATCTTGGAGTAGTTTTGATTTGCATTTCAAGAAAATACTTGATTACACTTGTATATGGGGAACTAAATTGAAAAAAGAAGCATGACATTTACTCCAACACAATCTACCATAAAATCAAATATTAACAGTGTCAAGGGGCATATTCTTTAACCAATTTAAGCTTTAATTTCCATGCATATTGAATATTCAATTACTGTACACATTTAAGTAACATGATATAAAAAAAAAAAAAAACAGAGTGCTATGGTAGGAAATTATATTTTCCTCCTATTATTTTTACTCTTATCTCAACCATCTTATTATTTTGTGCATACATTGACTTGGCACATGAGATGCCTAAAATGGACAGAAGGCCATTTTCACTTCTGATTCACTGGATCCCCTGGTTGAAGCATTTTCGCCCTTGGATCCCAGAAATTCCAAATCCACAGAGTCCCAGAGTATAAGGATAAGAATCAAATTTCTTAAAGTAGATAATTATTTGCACTGGTGAGATGGACCATTGGTAACTACATCCAGTCCAATGACATCCACTGTTTCTTGGACCTGTGTGTTTTTAACAACAGAAAAATTCCAATCAAATATTGGTTTTGTTTTTATGATATGGTGATGCTGCATTCTACAAATATTTCAACCCTTAAAATGTTAATGATAGAGAGCAAATTGAGCCCTCTTTGAGTCATTCAACAATTCTACCAAACTAACTACTTGTAGGTGATGAAAAGCCTTATAAAATCAGCTTATTGCATTTAGATTTTGATTTCACATTCCTTTATATTAACATATGGCATCATGTGTCAAGTTTGCAATAGTGATGACATCAGAAGATCTATAGTCTAGGAAAATAAACCCAGGGAAATGTGAGTATGAACATTGAGAAGTGCCCTTTATGCTTAAGAAAGAGTATATATCTATCTGCCAATGAGTAGTTTTGCCAAGTTCCATTTTATGCACTGTAGAACGGCTCCCTGAGGTGGAAAAAAATCCTGATATTGCAGTGTTTTTATTATTTATATTATGTTTTATTTTAATTGTGTAAATACTTCCACCCCAGCCAATTTCATTCTACCACCATGATGTCTCTAATACTAAAGTTGAGAAGACATGGGTACAACTGACTTTTGAGATCTGATAGGAGCAGCTTCCTGCTTACCAGGCTGTGGGTAGATTGTTCACCTGTAGTTAGGGGAAGATTTTTTATATTTCTTTTTTGTTTTCTCTCTTTTTAGAGCCCATTGCTAAGTTCCTTCAAAAAATAAACAACCAATTTCAAGATCTATTTTTAGAATTACTTTCTTGGGGGAAGGGAAGACTATGCAAAAGGATGAATAGTGATCTAGAGGGCCAATAGGTGACTCAAGCACATACAGATGTCATAAGTACATCTCATAGTGGGTGACTTATTTAGAACCAAAATCTAAATATATGCTGGACTCTACCATCTAAATGGTGCCTCTTTTATTTTATCAAAATAAATTAGTAATTTACTAATTATAAATTACCAATAATTAGTAATGACTATTTTTATAAAATAATCATTAGTAATTCAATAATCCCTGAGTGACATATGGATATAATTATAACTGAACAGATGTAAAAGTAATGTAACTTATTTAAATGTGTATAAAATCTATATTGTAATACATTATACCTTAGAGTGATTTTTAAACTATATAAAATACAATGGTCTAATATATCAATTTTTCCATTTCTTATTAAGAGTAACATGACTGCTAGATGGATAAGTACAAATTTGTGGCATTACAGATAATTTTGGTGCTGCTTACTTACAAACATGAAAATTAAAAGTATTATAGGTTAGTAGAAGGGTAAAAATTTATACAGAGAAATTAGAAAATTAAAATGTATTGACATTTCTGGACCATAAGAAAAGTTATATATTAAGTAGTTTAGATAGGGTAAGTTTGAAGCTCTAAGATAGCTTGAAATGTCTAATGCCCGTAAAAATGAATTATTACACAGTCTCTACCAGTTAAGTCTGTAGGATAAACATATTATAAATAAATATAACAACTTTCTTTCTCTACTCCATGAACAAAACCGTGGAATGCCCCATCAGTAGCCCAGGCTGCACTGTTATCCCTCACCACTCAGAAGGCTAACAAACATTAGGACCTAAAACAACAAAAATTGATTAAATATTTTAAGAGATTTTTATTCCATATTAAATTCAATGTTCAATTAACATTAAAAATTGGTCACCTTCCTTTCTCCCTTTTCTCTGCTTTGACAAATTTCAGTGGTGTGCCTGTCTATGGTAGGTTGTGGACTATGAATTGTGTGTTCATTTCAGAGGCAATTGAAAGAACTGGGCTCCTGCAGCCAATAGTTGAATCTGCAGGATATTGAGAAGAAGAAAGGGTGACCTGAGCTATTAATTACTTTCCTGTGGGCAGAGGATAGAGTTTGTGGTTGATGAATAAAGTGTTTTCAGGATTTTCATATTTTAATCCCATTAGATTAGACCTTGCCAAGACAAATATTATTAGAACTAAGAAGAAGGTACAGACATTTCTTAGGTATCACAGAACAAGATGTCCATAGGGAAAAATATGAAAATTACCAAAACAATGACATAGGGTTTACAGGTATTATTAATTTCTCCCTTAGTTTCAACATTATGAACTTAGAAGTAATCTGGAAATTCCTCACTTAATAACATAAATATAGTGCCCCTGGGTTCAATCCCTAGTACCAAAAAAACAAAACATAAATAATATACCTATTATCAATTTTGAGCATTAGATAAAAAATAGCTACATGTAGGATACTAGCTATAATTTTAAAGTCCTATTTTAAAATTTCAGCTTTTCCATTATATCAGTTGAAATACAAATTAAAAAAAAAAATTAAAATTAGGAAAATGTATTTTTTCATGTCAAAAAAATCACCTTTAGAATATTATTGATTGCCTTCAACCATGTGATTTCTTGACTGGTCTTTATATAATGCTCTGTTATTGTATTGCATGTGATGATTTCAAATATGGGCCATTTTCACAACAGGAATAAAATTAACTTAACTAGCATTGTTTGCTGGAGAAATGGAAATACAGAAGTTAGCACTGCAATTTTTGAAATGTAAACAATGTAGTTTAAAAAACACGAAAACATGTTTGATTACAAAACCGCTACAATTTTATACTAAAATTAAAAAGCAGTAAGGATACCTTATATATTTCACTGAGGATAATCCCTAAGGATGAAAAACATTCTTCACAATTTGCATATTTTGCTTTGTTATTGAAGCCTGGGGTATAAGTAGCAGCATTCCCTTATCCATGAAAGGTATAAATAAATATGCATATATATTTGCATCAGTTTGCGTTTGTATGTGTTTGTGTTATATGTGTTTACTTTTATTATTATTTCAGTATGAAGTCAGAGCAAAAATAACTGCTTAAGGCAGAGCACAAATATTGCACTTTGTTTTCTAGCAGTAAATGGTCTGTTATATATATATTTCTAAAACTATAGGCTGTTTAGGAAATGAGAATCACATGAAACAAACTGTCATTACTATGGGCTTTCATAACAACTGTGTTAATAAACCATTCCTTTATTTGTATTATGAGTTTAACTTTTTTTATTTTAATGTCCTTTTTATTCATCTATACTTTTATTAATTGAGGAAGAAATTAAACTAAAACACCCAATAAATTTTTATCATTGCCTCTAATCATTCACCTGTCTATTGCTTTTCTTACATAATTCTTTGGATTAAATATTTACTTTAAATATCCTTATGGATCACAATAGGTCAATATTTTCTTCCTCATATTTATAACTTGATATTTTTATCAAGTCTAGCTAGTGATTTGAAATTACTAATCTAAATTTTAAGCAACATAAATGATATAAGACTTTTCTTGAAAATAAAATGAACCAGTGATGTGGATCAGTTAGGTATGTGTATTCAGTGTTCTGAAGTTATCATATTATATTCCATATATTTTTTCTATTTTTCTTTTTCTTTTCTTTTTGGCCAAAAACTATTTTCATAGTTTCCTCCCCTAATTATTTTCTTCCACTTTATGTCAATAAATTATATTATGCAATTTCGTATTTGTTCATGTACTTTTATGTAGTTGTCTTTTATGCATTTGCCATTAAGTGGGTTATTGAATCAACCAGTTCATGTTTCTCTAAGAATAAGTTCAAGTGTTCAGTTACAACTTGTTCTACACCAATGAAAGCATTCCCCAGCTGACTATGCATACAAATTACACATGATTTTTGAGCTCAATAAGCTTCTAACTTACAAAGACTATTTTAAATATTTCTTTATAATACTGGAAAACATAAATTATCATATGAAAGAATTAAATAAGTCATTTTTGTGTGACTAAATAAAAATGTGTGTCAAGATTTATATCCAAATGTAAGTGAATATAAAAAGTATTGACTTTTTGTTGAAGGTATACAGAAACTAAACTATACTTAATTAAAATTTTATTCATTCATATTATCTATGAGAGATGTCTGCTATTTTGTGTTTCAGAAAATGCTTATCTAGTTTTCATCTGATCTAGCATGGTCATAAATGGTCTTCGCAGATATTGATGCTCTGTGAAATTACCTTCACAGGTAGACATTGGCAGAGTGTCAATATCTAGTTGAAGTACCTGATCAGCTCTTGAATATCAGGTGTTCCATTTTTTCCTTCTTTATTATGTAGTTTAGATGAGAAATTTTACTTTTATTTCTATTACTAGGAACATTCTTGAATCATGTTGCATGTAAAATGCCAGTATGCTTAGAAGTGATTCAAGATTTATCTCAGTAATATAGGTAAAAGCTAATTTGGGATAAGGTAAATATAAAAAGGCACTTATTTAAAATATTAAAAATGTTACAATCTCCAAACCATTGCTTAATATTGCTGTAATTTTATGTATGAATTTGTTTATTTATTAGCACTGGATAAAAATTAGAGATTCATTACAATTTTAGAATCTTGTACCACAATTAATATTCACAAATATTTTGCAGCTATGTAAATTACCTCATTCAAGATATGGAAATAATCAGTGATTGATACAATAGCTCAAATATATCAAATTTTCTTTGTAGTATATTGTGATGTAGATGTAGTCATAGAAAATAAATTCCCTCTTCAGACATATCGCTGATTAGAGACTTAAAATTAAATCTGGTATTATGTTTATGTAGCATGTGTTATTATTTCAAGAGCTGAAATTAGAAAACTGAGGCAGAAGGCTATTATATCTTTTGCCTGAAGGTTCAATGAAATCCAATAACCTATTACTGATGTGTTTTATATGTTAAGACCAGTTTAATGGTTTCAGTTATTAAAATAGAAAAAAAAAACAAGTCGTCAAACTAGTAAAATAGGGCGGAAATCTACAATTGAAAATGTTTTTTTTTTCTTTGCTTAATTTGAATATATGCATAGAAGGAACATATTGAGAAGAACATTTAAAATTAAATGATAAAAGTAATTTATTTCATGAGTATGAATGATTTTACAACCTGATGGAGGTCACTGTCTATTAAGTAACTAATATCTGAGATTTCAGAACTAGTGATGACATTTTGCTAGATGCCATTGAAGATGAACACATTCACATTTTAATTTTGTTAGTTTATGTGCAAATGTATTCTGCCAGTGGCCATGGCACAATGTACCTTACTCATGCCTGCACAAAGGTAGAGAATAGAATCAATACAATGTCTACCTGTAGTCTCTGATCAGCTTCACTTTAAATTTGAGATATCTTAGAATTTTAGAAGGTTATTTTAACTATGGAAAATTCTACAATTTCTTTTTCTGTACTATATAATTTACTTATTTGATTTCTAATTTCCCCAAAATACCTTGATAGACTTCTCATGCACTGAAATTTGTCACTGTTTTTAGTATTTTAAACATATTTTCTGGCCAAGAAAGTTTTAATGTAGCAGGTTTTATTTTTTAAGTAGCTATTAATTATTTTTTGCTTATTTTTGTTATTGACATAACTTTTGTCATTGATTTTCATTAATGTTTCAGTCTTGCTTTTGTAGTTATGTTTTCTAGTTTCTGACTTACAGTGTTTGTGCTAAAAGGTAGAAGTGTATATTAGGTGTCTATTTCATCTGTACAAGTTTAGAGATATTGACTCATAACTAATTATAATCATTGCATTTCAAATAGTGAAATCTTTGAGGAAGAAAGCATCTTTAAATACTTAACACTTACTGTAAAGCCAGCATTAGCAGTTGCTCTCTAGATAATTATTAGAATAACAAATGAGACAAACAATTGGTCATTTTCAGGACTGTCTCTAGATATCATTTCTGGATTCATAAATTATATGAATTTACATATAACTTAAATGTGTAATTATATTATGAGAGAATTGAGAATTTTTTAATGGTATTTTTTTAAAGAGAGAGAGAGAGAATTTTAATATTTATTTTTTAGTTTTCGGCAGACACAACATCTTTGTTTGTATGTGGTGCTGAGGATCGAACTCCGGCCACATGCCTGCCAGGCAAGTATGCTACCACTTGAGCCACATTCCCAGCCCCAAGAGAATTGAGAATTTTATGTCAGGCTTTAAAAAACATCATTAGATTTAATTATGGCTAATAAATATTAATATTATATCTGAACCAATAGTTTAATATTTACTACAAATTAATATTTGACCCATGATAATTAAAAATCCAATGGAAAATAAGACAAGGGAAGATTGATCAGTCATCAATTTTGAGTACATGTACATA
This sequence comes from Marmota flaviventris, assembly GCF_047511675.1. NCBI lineage: Eukaryota > Metazoa > Chordata > Mammalia > Rodentia > Sciuridae > Marmota > Marmota flaviventris. The sequence continues at coordinate 693,106 of NW_027288305.1, forward strand.
AATATATTATCTATTCAAGAATGAATTAGTTATACCAATTCAGTTTTCCTTTTTCAAATTAATTAATGTCACCATTATTTATCATATTACTAAATCTAGTTATCCAAGGAATATTTTATAAAAGATTTCCTTATGTACATTCAAATACATTAACAAGACATCTCTCTCTCTCTCTCTCTCTCTCTCTCTCTCTCTCTCTATATATATATATATATATATATATATATATATATATATATATATATATATATAATTAATCCAATATATGGATTAATCCAATCCATATACTATTATCATTTTATTATCATTTCATGTAGGCTATTGTTAACTTTCACAACATCCAAAATTTTATCATAACTATATCCCCCACTGTCTTCTTCTTCTCCTGTTCTCCTCCCCCAAAACCATGAATGATTTAATTAAGTTGTAAACAAAATGATATAAGTTTTTACCTTATAATCTTACAATGCATTTCCACCTAAATTCAAATCCATAACCATAAACAATATGATGATTTATCTTCTACCAGGTTCTGAAATCTCACTTCATTCTCCCTTTTTAGTGCAATTCACACACATGAGTGTTCTTAGTCCCTTCCAACCCACACTAGTTTGTATTGGTATTGGAGATTGAACCCAGGGCCCTCATTCTGTACCGCTGAGCTACATCCCTAGCCCTAGTTATTTGAATAAGCCAATTTTTATCTGAATTTTAATGTAAATTTTACTTTGATTGTATAACTACCACTGAAAAAATATAGAAGATTTGCATCACAAGTATCTTATATGTTCACTGTTGCACACAAACCTGTCTCCATTCCACTTCCATATTCAACCTCTGCAAAACAATGATCTCTTCTCCATTTTTTAAAAATCCATGACATCTAAAAGGATGTAATTGGAATCATATACTATGTAAAAGTGTTTGGCTCAGCTGTTTTATTTCTATTTTTTTTTTTTTTACTAAACATTTCCCTAGAGATCCAAGTCATTGTGTGACTAATAGTGTCCTCTTTTTATTGCTGTTTTTAGATTGTAGTTATTTAAAAACTGTTATGAAAGCTATTGAACAGATTTTAATTTATCTATTTTCACTAGGATACAATGGCTGGTATGTATGATAATGATTTTCTTAGTTTTATCACAGGCAAACTGTTTTCCTGAGTAGCTCTACCATTTTATATTCTTATCAATAATGTATTATTGAACTTTTCTCTACATCCTTTGCATTATTTGATGTTGACATTATTTTAACTTTTAGTCATTTTAATAGGTTTGTGATCTGTTATGGAAATATATTAATTTGCATTTTCCTCATAGCTTATAATATTTTAAATCTTTGTGAACTTATTTCAGTTAGAATACACTCTTCATTGAAATTCAATTGTTTGCTCTCATTGTTATTTTAAAAAATTGAGGCTTCTTTATTCTAAATGCATAACCTTTCTCAGATATGTACATTGTAAATATTTTTTGCCATTTTATTTTATTATTTTTCATCTTTCACAAAACAAATATTTTTTTAAGTTATATGAGACACAATTCACCAAAATTTTATTTTAAAAATTTTATTTTTCCTGTTAAGTCTAGAAATATTTTGCACAAATCTAGATTACAATGAGTTTTCTCCTAAGTCACTTTTTCTAAAAATGTTATAGTTAAATATTTTATCTTAATTCTGGGATTGATTTTTTTAAGTTGAGTTTTGTACAAAGTGTGAAGTTTTGATTAAGCTTTTTTCTGCCTTCTTTCATGGAGGTCCAATTGTTCCAAAACCATTTAGTGTCAAGGTGATCCTAAACCTAGTGAGTGCAACTTCATCAAAAAATCACTTGAGCGCATATGTGGTAAACCAGTTGTAGTTCCGTGTTTGGTTTATATGTAAACATGTGTCTATGGCTCTTTCAATAATGCACTCTATTGACCATTGTAGATATTATAATAAGCCCTGCTAACCAGTGCAGCAATTTTTCCATTTGTTAATGTCTGTCAAGACTGTCATAGCTGTGCAAGGATGTTTGACTCTCTATGTAATATTTTTAGAATAAGCTTGTCTATGTTCAAAAGAAAAAAATACTGAATTTTTTCAAAGAATTGCATAAAAATGTATAAGTATAAATTATAAATGGTTTAAATATAAATTATAAATTATACATATATGTAAGAATTTATGGATAGTGACATTCTACCATAAGTCTTTAGGGGCACAACACATCTTTCTATTTGTTTTAGTTTTTTTTTTTACTTCTTTCATCAGCATTAAGGAATTACCATTGAATAGATCCTGTTCACATTTTATTTCTAAACATTTCCTTTTCTTTGGCACAATAGTATTATCAAATGTAGTTTTTTGAATAGTTACTAAACAGACATTTTTAGATCCTTGTAATTTTCTCCAAAGATAATTATGAATTCTCTCAGCAACAAACAGGAGCAGTTTATTTCCTTATAGTCTCAAAGAATGTTAATTTTTCTTGTCTTATTACACTGAATAAAATTTGCAGTGAGCTGTTGAATAACAGTTGTGGAAGCAGATACTCTTCTCTTCCTTCTTATGGGGAAAATTTCAGTCTTTCACCATTTAGAATGTTAACTTTAGGTATTTTGTAGGAGTTATTTATTGAGTTGAAGCAATTTCCATTTATTTCTGTTTTCCTGACAGTTTTTATCATGAATGGGAACTAGTTTGTGCAAGATATTTTTAATAGTTGATAAGATCGTGTGACTTTCCTTCTTTACTCCATATATATGGAGCATGTGATAAACAGAAAGATGTCCCCAAGCACACACACTCTCCTTTTCCATGTCCATGTAATAATTATTTCACTCTGTGATACTATTACATAGAAAAGGAGGATACAGTTTGCAGATGGAATTAAGTTTGGTAATTCATGTTTTGTTTTGGCTGAGAAGTTGTCTGCCTTTTGCCCATGTCCTGAGACTTTCTGTGAAGCTGATTTAAAAGTGATGGTCTTTTTAATTTGGTGTGAGAAATTTTGCAGCATAGCATTCAGGCAGTTTCATGGATATTGCTGGTGTCTTTTAGCCAAATTTATTATGATATTCAGGAGCCAAAAACAGAGCAGAAAATTTTGAAAAACTCGAACTTGAAACGCAGGAGTAAAACTGGGGCTAAGAAAGTTGCGGTTGTTAAAGATACTATTACTTCCATTAAAGGAGGATTCAGTTTGCAGATGGAATTAAGTTTGGTAATTAGTTGATCTTAAGACATAGCATCTATTCTGAATTATATTTGTTAGATTTTGCTTGAGATGATACGAAAGATGGATTGAGAGTATATCATTAGCTGGCAAGATCACATCCATATCAGGCTCAAGGGATTAAAAGTGAAAATTTTCTTGAGAAGAGTCCTTCTTCTCTTGAGAAGAGTCCAGTGGGAAATCCTTCTTGAAAAAGGGGGCATAAGAAGTTTTTTTTTTTTTTTTTTTTCAATGTGCTCAGACACCCAGGCACTTAGAGAATGCTGCTGCCAGGTTTCCTGGAGGCTTGGTTATTGCTCAAGATGGAGGCAGACCTTGGCATCAACCACGTGGTACTGCTTCTGCAGAATAAAGGATACTGGAGTTAGAGGACCATGGTGGTTTCCACCAAGATTTTAGAGGAAGGCTTTGGAAGTCAGTTAAAGTGCAGCAGCATTGGAGTCCCTGTGGACACTCCTTGAGGAGGCAAGGTGTGGAGATTTCAGGAGGAAGCTGAAGGTGCAGTGGAGATCCCTTAGATTAAGAAATATCAGTAATGTGAGACATCTTCCTAGGAAAGTTGCATTAATTGAGCAGGGACAAGCCAACAGCCAATAATGTACAGGGGAGATGTACAGAAGCCCTTTAGAGAGGACATCATATCCAGATGGATTTCGATTTTGCTTTGGTCCCATTCCTTTTATCTATGTCCCTGGTTTTTGTGAATGGAAGTGTTTACTGTGTACTTTTATATGTTGAATAATTGTCCCGTTACTTTTAATTTGATAGGCGCTCACAATGTGAGATTCCCTTGAGGCTCAGAGAAGATTTTGGACTTAAACTTTGAGCAATCTTGGAACTGTTGAGACTATGGGGACTCTTGGAAATGGACAAAAAGTATTTTGCATTATGAAATAGTTGTGAACTTCTTGGAGCCAGGGACAGAATGTTATGTTTCAGATGTGAGGTGTCCTCCCAAAGCTCACCTGTGAGACAATACAAGAAGGTTCAGAGGAGAAATGTTTGGGTTTCGAGAGTCTTAACACAATCAGTGATTTAATCCCCCGGTAGGCATTAACAGATTGAAAAACTAAAGTGGTAGGATGTGGCTAGACATGGTGTGAAATGGGAACATGGCTTTGGAGTATATATTTGTATCTGACAAGTTGAGACCTCTTGCTCTGCTTTCTGATCATCCTGTAAGCTGGTTCCCTCCATCACACTCTTCTGCCATGATATCCTACTTTATCTCAAACCCTGAAGAATGGAGCCTGCTATTGATGGGTTGAAACCTCTGAAACCATGAGCCCCCAAATGAACCCTCAAAAGTTCTGGTTGGGTTCTTTTAGTCATAGCAATGAAAAAGCTGACTAAAACAGATGTGGAAGTAGGAAGTAGAAAGAGAGCTAGAGAAAGGTCACACAAGAAGGACTTATTCTGTTATTACTGGCTTCCATGGAAGAAGGTGGTCATTATCTAAGCTATGCAGGCAGCCTCTAGAAACCATAAAAAGCAAGTGAATGTATTATATCCCGTAGCCTAGAAATGGATGCAAACCTGCAACACCTTAAGTTTAGCCAGTAAGACTGGTGTCAAACTTCTGACAGAGCTATGAGATAGTAAACTTATTCTGTGCAAATTTCCATGCACTTTAGTATTTTGCCACAGCACCAATAGAACATTAATATATTAAATTGCCTGAACTGCTATTTTAATGTTGAATCAGTTTTATATACCTGAAATATATCCCTGTTGGTCATGTTTTATTATTAAAATTTCATACAATGCTGAATTTTGATTTCTTAACATTTCATTTTTTATCTAAGTTCATTGAAAAATAATATTCTATATTTTTTTTCTTTTTCTTTTTTCATGTACTGTCTTTATGAGGTTTTGTTGTTAAGGTATACATATTTTATCCTTATAAAATAAGTTTTGAATTTTTCTTTGTCTTTAATTTTATAGGCAATATTATGAAAATCTGATTATTTTTTTCAAACATTTCATAGAATTTTCCAGTAATGTTTTCCTGATGACTTGATTCCTTTTAACATTACATAATATCCATCTTATCTCTAGTAACTCACCCTAATTTATGATTGAATTTGAAGTGATTTCTGGTAAACAGCACATAATTGGTCACATTTTTAAATTCATTCTGACAAGTTCTTGCTTTTTTATTGGTCTAGACATTTGAATTTAAGGTAATTATTCATGTATAGAGTTCACATTTTATTGTTTGTTATTTTTTAAGATTCCATTTGACAAATTTATATGACTTTTAACATTTTGCATAGTTTCATAGTTATTTAATAAGCAAAACAATGCAAATTTTGTGGCTTGTCCTTTGCTATCAAAATTCTATCACTTTTAATAAGGTGTAGAAACGACTTTTCTTCATATCTTTATTTTTCTAATTTTATTTAGTTTTTTGCTACTAGGGATTGAACTCAGGGGCACTCAACCACTGAGCCACATCCTGAGCCCTATCTTGTATTTTATTTAGAGACAGGATCTCACTGATTTGCTTTTTGCCTACCTATTACTGAGGCTAGCTTTGAACTCACCATCCTTGTGCCTCAACCTCCTGAGCCACTGAAATTACAGGTGTGTGTCACTGTGCCTGGCACTTTTTCTACTTTTAACTCTCATTATCTTGATTATCAGGTAATGCTGTAACTTTTGTTTCTATCACCAAATACATTTTTTTCATTAATGAAGACATTCTCTTGAATGTAGAATATGCTTATATTATTCTTTTATCCTTCCTAATGATCCAAGATGTTTTTACTTTCTGTTTGACTAACTCCCTTTAGACATTCTTTAAGAACACATTGACTCATGAGAGATTATTTTTGTTTTCCTTCAACTAAAAAAAAAATTGCCATTTTTATTTTTAAAAAGTAGTTTCACAGATGTAGATTGGATGATTGACATTGCTTTCCTTTTAGCACTTGCAAACTGAACAACTTCCTTCTGGCCCATGAATTATTTCTCCCTGTTATATCCTTGAAATTTGTCTAATATTGCTTCTCTGCGTTTGTTTGTTTATAATTATTGTTGTTGTGAGTTTTTTAAATAATTTATAATTGTGAAGTATTTATATTATAATCACTTTAAAATTTTTGTCAGATATATCCACAAATGGATTTTCATTGATGTTGGGGTCAGCTGAATAGCTCTTCTGATTTAAAGTGTGATTTCCTGATTGATGGTATGTGTTGATTTTTTAATGGACCATGTGTATTTGTCTATTATGTTATGAGATTGTATGTCCTAATTAAATCTTATTTAAGCAGGCAGTCAGCCATTTCAGTTTAGCAAGCAGGTCTTGAACTACTTTGGGTCACTGTGGTGCTAATGAAGTGTGAGATTCAGAGCATTTGTAGTATGAATTTGGTCTGTTTTGTTTTCTTGATATTTCTGTTTTCCTGTTTTTCTCTGTTGACCCTATCTGAGGTGAAGAATGCTTTCTCTATGTGGACCACACACTGTTTATTGATGTAGAAGAGGTTTCTGAAATCTACAAAGACATAAGTGTTTCTTTAGTTAAGCACTTATTGGGATAGAATGTTCCATGCCTGCAGAGAATAAAGCACACCCCTCAGCTGCATACTTGCTGAGGTTTGAGTCTTTATGCTCCCAAAGGAACCTGGATGTCTCTGTATGGGGAAGGGACTCTGTATGTGTCTCAGGTGCCAGAGCATACAGAATTCACCACCACCCCAAAGAAAAATAAACTAGTTATGTGGGATTCCCATCAACAGTTCTTATCCAGTTTTCCTGATTTGTAACCCTGGGGCTTCTGCTCACAGGAACAATGATGCTTTGGGTAAGCCATCTTGTGGCACAGTGCCTCTCATGGGTGCCACTTGGGTAATAACCTGCTGACTCTGGAGGAAGAAAGAAATTTCAGACCTCTGGGGACAAAGAGGCTACTCTGGATAATCGTGTGGTGGTAGAGTGCCCCTTAATAACCATTGTGTTATCTCTTGAGCTAAATAGGGGGATGGAGAGTACTTATAATTGTTATTATTATTATTGTGATTATGATGATTAATAGGTACTAGAGACTTAACTCATGGCCAAGCCTCAGTCCTTTTTAAAAAAAATAATTTGAGACTGGGTCTCTCTAAGTTGCCCAGACTGGCTTCCAACTCTAATCCTCCTGCTTCAGCTTCCATGTGAAACTGTGTATGTCACTGTGGCTGACTCAGTTATTCTTATTGTTTATGGGACTCCAAATCAATCCCCATTGCTGGCAGTGTCAAGTTCACCAGTTTATCCACAGGAAACTAGATGTCTCTGTATGGGGAAGGGACTCTGTATGGGTCTCAGGTGCCAGAACATACAGAAGTCAGCCCCACCCCCAAAGAAAAAAAACTATTCTTAGCCATCAACAATTCTTATCCAGCTTTCCTGAATTGTACTCTTGGGGCTTCTTCACCAGTTACTTTCAGTGGGACTTAACATTCTGTTTATAGTCCTGGGAGAATGGAATATTGAACTTGTTTACCCCACCTCCCACCAATTGTTAGATTGCAATTTGAAGACTAAAACAATCTTTGCTGTCTCCTCTGGCTGAATGGCAAGATAAGTGCTAAAGTCTTAGTCTTCCTCTCCTGGGGTCCCAGATTAATTCAGATATTCACACTTCTTTGATTGCCTTTTGGATTTCCAAGCTTTAGGTAGGTATACTAAATATTCTGTGGCATCTTTTCCCAACCAGAGACCAATTTCTACTTTTGTCACAGTAACTTATCATGTTTATTTTTTTTAACTTTTGTGTGGACTATATTTTGTATCTGAGTTAGATTTCCTCTTAATCAGTTCATCATCTAGTGATATCAATGTTCACTAATTCTCTGTAGAGCATGGTTTAAAATATGGTGTTCTTGGTGATATCACTCCAAGAAATAGTGTCCATTTGCAGATATAAGATTGTACTTATGATTTTAAGAGCTATGTATTTACATTATTTAATTAAATATCAGTTTTTAATATAGATCCCAAATAAATAAGTTGATTCTCCAACTCAGCACTTTAGATATAGAAAAACAAAATAACTCCAAAGAAAACTACAAGCCAATACCCTTGATGAACATAGATGCAAAAATACTTAATAATAATTAGATCCAAAATTAATTAATTTTAGAATAATAAAAAAAATACATAGGATCAATGCAACAGAGTTGGTTCATTCAATGGTAAGTGAGATTAATAAACACTTAGCCAAACTAGCCCAAAGAGAGAGATTAGATATGAAAATCTTCAACAAGATTAGAAATGAAAATGAGATATTACCACAGACACTTATGAAATCCAGAGGGTCATTAGAAATCAATTTGAAAATTTATACAACAATAAACTGCAAAATCTAGAAGACATTGACAGATTTCTAAATACATACAACTTGCCCAAACTTAAACAGAAAGATACAGAAAATCTAAACAGCAATTAAACACCTACCAACAAAGAAAAGGCCAGGACTAGATGGATTCTCAACAAAGTTCTACCTGTCCTTTAAAGAAGAACCAACCCTAATCTTTCTCAAATTAGTCCAGGAACTTGGAAGGAAAGAAACACTCCTAAACACATTCTAGAAAGTCAGTATAACCTGATACCAAAACGAGGCAAAGACCCATTTAGGAAAGAAAACTACAAGTCAATACCCTTGATGAACATGGATGCAAAAATACTTAATAAAATATTAGAAAACTACATTCAAAAAATATGAGGGAAATAATACAACAAGATCAAGTGGGCTTCATCCCACAAATGCAAGGCTGGTTCAACATATGCAAATCAACAGAGGTACTTCACCACTTAATAGAATTAAGAACCAGACTTATAGGATCATCTCAATAGATGCAGAAAAGACCCTTTGATAAAACATAGCAATAATTCATGTTAAAAACATTGAAGAAACTAAGGATAGAAGAAACTTACTTCACCATTGTAAAGGCTATATATGACAAACTCATAGTCAACATCAAACTGAATTGAGAAAAACCAAAAGCATTTATTTTAAAATAAGGAAAAAGAAAAGAATACTCACTCTCACTATCTTTACTACATATATTTCTCAAAACTCTAGCCAGGACAATCAGGCAACAGAATGAAATTAAAAGGATACAAATTGGAAAAGCAGAAGTCAAATATCACTGTTTGCTGATGACATGATCCCATTTCCAGGAGACCCATAAAACTCCATCAGAAACTTCAGAGCTGATAAATAAATTCAGCAAAGTAGCAGGATATAAGATCAAAACTCATATTACAATAACATTTCTATACTCTGAGAGTGATTCAGCAGAGAAAGAAAGCAGGAAAACCATCCACTTCCCAATACCTTAAACAATATAAAACAAATTCCTGGGAACTAATCTAACCAAGGAGGTTAAAGGCCTCTACTATGAAAATTATAGAACACTGAAGAAAGAAATTGAGGAAGACTCAGAAAATGGAAGGACCTCCCAAGTTCTTGGATAGACAGAATTTATATATTCAAAATGGCCATACTACCAAAAGCAATATACACATTCAATGAATCACAATTAGAACATCAATGCCGTTCTTCACAGAACTGAAAAATCAATCCTAAATTTCATTTGGAAAAATGAGACCCAGAATAATCAAAATAATTCTGAACAAGAAAAGTGACACAGGAGTCATCACAATACCATTTCAAATTTATAATAAAGAGCTATAGTAGCCAAAACTATTGTCATCATAACAGACATGTAGACTAATAAAATCAAATGGAAGACTCAGAGACAAATAAAAATTTTTACAGACTTGTGTTACTTGACAAAAGTGCCAAAAATATATGTTGGAGAAAAGAAAACCTGTTTTTAAAAATGTGCTGGGAAAACTGGATATCCATATGCAGAATAATAAAATCAGATCCATGTCTTCCAATGTCCATAAAAGTCAAATCCAAATGAATAAAATACTTAGAAATTAGACAGAAACCTTGCAACTGCTAGAAGCAAACATAGGATCAATACTCTATCATATAGATACAGGCACTGTCTTCCTAAACAAGAACCCTAAAGCTCAAGAAATAGAAACCAAAAATCAATAAGTGGGTTACCATCAAATTACAAAGAGTCTTCAAAGAAAAAGATTAAGAGAGTGAAGAGACAGCCTACAGAATGGGACAATATCTTTGCCAGCTATTACTCTGACAGATAATTAATATCCAGAATATATAAAGAACTAAAACACTCAATGCCCAAAGAAAACAAATAGCCCAATCAATAAATGAGAAAAAATAAACTGAACAGAAACTTCTCAAAAGAAGAAACACAAGTGGCCAAGAAATACAGCAATTAGGAAAATGCAAATCAAAACTGCACTGATTCATTTCACTCCAGGCATAAAGGCAATTATCAAAAACATGAATAATAATAAATGCTGGCTAGTATGGGAGCAGTCAGGTACACTCTTATATTGTTGGTGGGACTGCAAATTAGTACAACCACTCTGGAAAGCAGTGGGGAAATTCCTCAAAAATCTAGGAATGTAACCACCATAGAACCCAGCTACCCAACTCATCAGTTTTATTCAAAAGTTGTAAAGTCAGCATATTATAGCAAGACAGCCACCTCAGTGTTTAAAGCAGCACAATTCACAGTACTCACAGTATAGAATCAGCCCATAAGCCTGTCCATAGATGAATGGATTAAGAAAATGTGGTATATATACACAATGGAGTTTTACTCAGTCATAAAGAAGAATGAAATAATGGTATTTGCTGGTGGTAAATGAATGTAAAATGAGAAAAATCACACTAAGTGAAATAAGCCAGACTCAGGAAATCAAAGATTGAATGCTTTCTCTCTCATATGTGGAAGTTAGAGTAAAACAAAGGAAAGAAGATGGTTGGGGAGGGAATCAGGTATTATAAGATATAGTGAAGATTAATGGAGTAGAAGAAGGAAACAAGAGTGAGAGAGGAAGGAAGGGGAATATAAATGGAATTAATTTAACAAAAAATATGTTATATTAATATATAAAGGTATCAAAGGGATTCTCCCCTTTATGCATATGTAGAAGAAAGGAAGATTAGTAGAGGGAGGAGAGTAGGAGGTGGGAGGAAGGGAGATAAAAGTGGAGGAAAATGACAATTGAATAAAATTTCTTACATGTATAAATTTTTTTTCAAAATGAACTCACATACTATGTATAATTACCATGCTCTAATAAAGAAAAGAGAAATACTATGCATGATGAACACAGAAAACCAAGATGAATGAATTTCCTCATTTGTGGCATTAGAAAATATGAGTTTTTTTGGCAGGGGTTGTGGCTCAGCGGTAAAGCGCTTGCCTGGCATGTGCAGGGCTCTGGGTTCAATCCTCAGCACCACATATAAATCAATAAAATAAAAGGTATTGTGTCCAACTACAACTAAAAAGTAAATATTAAAAATATATGAGTTTTAAACCTTTCCCCATTTAAGGCAACAAGACTGACTAGGAAATGAACTATAGTTATGATTAGAAAGCGAAGAACCTTGATGATTAAACATCAGATTGAATATAATATTGGTTTTAAGGAAGAAACATTGAACCTATTTGAAACAGAAATGGAGTTTTATTAGCAAACATACAATTTTTCCTTATTGATTGGATACATAAAAAATTATTTTTCATTTAGCAACTTAAAAGTATGCTCATGAGAATACTTTTGCTTTCCCATAATTGTGGAATAAGATATGTCAGCAAACTTTTAAATTCAAGACCAGTTTGTAAATTATTTGGGACACTTATGGGCTTTGTAGGTTTTAATGTGTACAATCAAGTTCTGGAATAGCCAAATTGTCAGTGTGCTGCTTATCGGAGTCCTAGCTGTAGCATCACCACTCTGATAGTATACGAACAACATGGATGAGAGCTTAGACTACTTTATTTCTTCTACAGCATTAATGTTTGGCCCTAAACTGTTAAACAATGCAGAGTAGCACCTATGTTAATTTTTATCTGCTATCAAGTCTTATATCCTCTTGGTGGGCATATAACCTGCAAGGGTTATAACCATGTGATGTGTGTGTGTGTGTGTGTGTGTGTGTGTGTGTGTGTGTGTATTCAAACTGAAACCCTGAATTCATCCCTGAACTACAAATTCCCATATAAATTATTTATCATTCTTATTCTAATAGGCATTCCGAAAATAACATCAAAAATGAACTCTATTTGCTAGCACCTTTAAAACTTTTCTGTTCCAGCATACTTCATGGCATTAAACATTACCATCTTTTTCCAATGGTCAAAACTCAAACCTATAATTTATCTTTTATTATTCTTTTGTTCAAAAATAAATGACTTATTTAAGATTATGATGATGTCATATCCAAATAAGCTTAATTATTGTAAGTTAAAAAGCATTTACTACCTACCTTACTGATCACCACAGCTTACCAACAGAGTAAGTGTTGCTAGTGCACCATAGAGTATAGTTGCTTATGCTGATGATTGCAAGGCTGCCTGAGAGATGTTATGACACATCTTCACAAGTGAATACTGTGTTATGTGTTGTTATCCCAGGAAAAGATAAACACTCAAGTGTCAAAACTATCTATTGCTTTCACACCATTCTAAAGTAAAAAAAAAAAAAAAAGTCGTAATTCAAATCATCATAAACTGAGGACTATCTGTAAATGTTATTGAGCAATAAATCTATGCCACATTTTCTTTTTTTTTTTTTTTTGATTTTTTAAAATTTTTATTGTTGGTTGTTCAAAACATTACATAGTTCTTGATATATCATATTTCACACTTTGATTCAAGTGGGTTATGAGCTCCCATTTCTACCCCGTATACAGATTGCAGAATCACATCAGTTACACATCCATTGATTTACATATTGCCATACTAGTGTCTGTTGTATTCTGCTGCCTTTCCTATCCTCTACTATCCCCCCTCCCTTCCCCTCCCCTCCCCTCTCCTCTTCTCTCTCTGCCCCCTCTACTGTCATTCATTTCTCCCCCTTGTATTATTTTTCCCTTTCCCCTCACTTCCTCTTGTATGTAATTTTGTATAACCCTGAGGGTCTCCTTTCATTTCCATGCAATTTCCCTTCTCTCTCCCTTTCCCTCCCACCTCTCATCCCTGTTTAATGTTAATCTTCTTCTCATGCTCTTCAACCCTACTCTGTTCTTAGTTACTCTCCTTATATCAAAGAAGACATTTGGCATTTGTTTTTTAGGGATTGGCTAGCTTCACTTAGCATAATCTGCTCTAATGCCATCCATTTCCCTGCAAATTCTATGATTTTGTCATTTTTTAATGCAGAGTAATACTCCATTGTATATAAATGCCACATTTTTTTTATCCATTCGTCTATTGAAGGGCATCTAGGTTGGTTCCACAGTCTTGCTATTGTGAATTGTGCTTCTATGAATATCGATGTAGCAGTGTCCCTGTAGCATGCTCTTTTTAGGTCTTTAGGGAATAGACCAAGAAGGGGAATAACTGGGTCAAATGGTGGTTCCATTCCCAGCTTTCCAAGAAATCTCCATACTGCTTTCCAAATTGGCTGCACCAATTTGCAGTCCCACCAGCAATGTACAAGTGTACCCTTTTCCCCACATCCTCGCCAGCACTTGTTGTTGTTTGACTTTATAATGGCTGCCAATCTTACTGGAGTGAGATGGTATCTTAGGGTGGTTTTGATTTGCATTTCTCTGACTGCTAGAGATGGTGAGCATTTTTTCATGTACTTGTTGATTGATTGTATGTCCTCCTCTAAGAAGTGTCTGTTCAGGTCCTTGGCCCATTTGTTGATTGGGTTGTCTGTTATTTTATTGTCTAATTTTTTGAGTTCTTTGTATACTCTGGATATTAGGGCTCTATCTGAAGTGTGAGGAGTAAAGATTTGTTCCCATGATGTAGGCTCCCTATTTACCTCTCTTATTGTTTCTTTTGCTGAGAAAAAACTTTTTAGTTTGAGTAAGTCCCATTTGTTGATTCTAGTTATTAACTTTTGTGTTATGGGTGTCTTATTGAGGAATTTGGAGCCCGACCCCACAGTATGTAGATCGTAGCCAACTTTTTCTTCTATCAGATGGCGTGTCTCTGATTTGATATCAAGCTCCTTGATCCATTTTGAATTCACTTTTGTGCATGGTGAGAGAAAGGGATTCAGTTTCATTTTGTTGCATATGGATTTCCAGTTTTCCCAGCACTATTTGTTGAAGATGCTATCCTTCCTCCATTGCATGCTTTTAGCCCCTTTATCAAATATAAGGTAGTTGTAGTTTTGTGGATTGGTTTCTGTGTCCTCTATTCTGTACCATTGGTCCAACCGCCTGTTTTGGTACCAGTACCATGCTGTTTTTGTTACTATTGCTCTGTAGTATAGTTTGAAGTCTGGTATCGCTATACCGCCTGATTCACACTTCCTGCTTAGCATTGTTTTTGCTATTCTGGGTCTTTTATTTTTCCATATGAATTTCATGATTGCTTTCTCTATTTCTACAAGAAATGCCGTTGGGATTTTGATTGGCATTGCATTAAACCTATAGAGAACTTTTGGTAATATCGCCATTTTGATGATGTTAATTCTGCCTATCCATGAACAGGGTATATTTTTCCATCTTCTAAGATCTTCTTCTATTTCTCTCTTTAGGGTTCTGTAGTTTTCATTGTATAAGTCTTTCACCTCTTTTGTTAGGTTGATTCCCAAGTATTTTATTTTTTTTGAAGATATTGTGAATGGAGTGGTTGTCCTCATTTCCATTTCAGAGGATTTGTCACTGATATACAGGAATGCCTTTGATTTATGCGTGTTGATTTTATATCCTGCCACTTTGCTGAATTCATTTATTAGCTCTAATAGTTTCTTTGTAGAGCCTTTTGGGTCTGCTAGGTATAGAATCATGTCATCAGCAAATAGTGATAATTTAAGTTCTTCTTTTCCTATTTTTATGCCTTTAATTTCTTTCGTCTGTCTAATTGCTCTGGCCAGTGTTTCGAGAACTATGTTGAACAGAAGTGGTGAGAGAGGGCATCCCTGTCTTGTTCCAGATTTTAGAGGGAATGCCTTCAATTTTTCTCCATTCAGAATGATGCTAGCCTGAGGCTTAGCATAGATTGCTTTTACAATATTGAGGTATGTTCCTGTTATCCCTAGTTTTTCTAGAGTTTTGAACATAAAGGGATGCTGTACTTTGTCGAATGCTTTTTCCGCATCTATCGAGATGATCATATGGTTCTTATTTTTAAGTCTATTGATGTGATGAATAACATTTATTGATTTCCATATATTGAACCAGCCTTGCATCCCAGGGATGAATCCTACTTGATCATGGTGCACAATTTTTTTGATATGTTTTTGTATCCGAGTGGCCAGAATTTTATTGAGGATTTTTGCATCTAGGTTCATTAGAGATATTGGTCTGTAGTTTTCTTTCTTTGAAGTGTCTTTGTCTGGTTTAGGTATCAGGGTGATGTTGGCCTCATAGAATGAATTTGGAAGTTCTCCCTCTTTTTCTATTTCCTGAAGTAGCTTGAAAAGTATTGGTATTAGTTCCTCTTTAAAGGTTTTGTAAAACTCTGCTGTATACCCATCCGGTCCTGGGCTTTTCTTAGTTGGTAGTCTTTTGATGGTTTCTTCTATTTCCTCAATTGATATTGGTCTGTTTAGGTTGTCTATATCTTCCTGACTCAATCTGGGAAGATCATATGACTTAAGAAATTTATCTATGCCTTCACTATCTTCTAATTTATTGGAGTATAAGGATTCAAAATAATTTTTTATTATCTTCTGTATTTCTGAAGTGTCTGTTGTGATATTGCATTTTTAATCCCGTATGCTAGTAATTTGAGTTCTCTCTCTTCTTCTCTTCGCTAGCATCGCTAAGGGTCTGTCGATTTTGTTTATTTTTTCAAAGAACCAACTTTTAGTTTTGTCAATTTTTTCAATTGTTTCTTTTGTTTCGATTTCATTAATTTCAGCTCTGATTTTAATTATTTCTTGCCTTCTACTTCTTTTGCTGTTGTTTTGCTCTTCTTTTTCTAGGATTTTGAGATGAAGTATGAGATCATTTATTTGTTGGTTTTTTCTTTTTTTAAGGAATGAACTCCACGCAGTGATTTTTCCTCTTAGAACTGCTTTCAATGTGTCCCATAGATTCTGATATGTTGTGTCTGTGTTTTCATTTATCTCTAAGAATTTTTTAATTTCCTCCTTGATGTCTTCTATAACCCATTGATCATTCAGTAACCTATTGTTCATTCTCCCAGTGATGTATCCTTTTTCCTTCCTTCTTTTATCGTTGATTTTCAGTTTCATTCCATTATGATCAGATAAGATGCATGGTATTATCTCTACTCCTTTATATTTTCTAAGAGTTGCCCTGTGACATAATATGTGATCTATTTTTGAGAAGGATCCATGTGCTGCTGAGAAAAAAGTGTAACTGCTTGATGTTGGGTAGTATATTCTATATATGTCAATTAAGTCTAGGTTATTAATTGTGTTATTGAGTTCTATAGTTTCCTTATTCAACTTTTGTTTGGAAGATCTGTCCATTGGTGAGAGAGGTGTGTTGAAGTCTCCCATGATTATTGTATGGTGGTCTATTAGACTCTTGAACTTGAGAAGAGTTTGTTTGATGAACATAGCTGCACCATTGTTAGGGGCATATATATTTATGATTGTTATGTCTTGTTGGTGTATGGTTCCCTTAAGCAGTATGTAGTGTCCCTCTTTATCCCTTTTGATTAACTTGGACTTGAAATCTATTTTATTTGATATGAGTATGGACACACCTGCTTGTTTCCAAAGTCCATATGAGTGATATGATTTTTCCCAATCTTTCACCTTCAGCCTATGTATGTCTTTTCCTATCAAATGCATCTCCTGTAGGCAGCATATTGTTGGGTCTTGTTTTGTGATCCATTCTACTAGCCTGTGTCTCTTAATTGGTGAGTTTAAGCCATTAAAATTTAGGGTTATTATTGAGATATGGGTTGTTGTTCCAGCCATATTTGTTTATTTATGTTACTAAACATGGTTTGTTTTCCTCTTTGATTATTCCCCCCCCCATTTACTGTCCTACCTCCCACTATTGGTTTTCATTGTTATTTTCCATTTCCTCTTCCTGGAATGTTTTGCCAAGGATGTTTTGACGAGATGGTTTTCTAGCTGCATATTATTTTAACTTTTGTTTGTCGTGGAAGGTTTTAATTTCATCTTCCATCCTGAAGCTTAATTTCGCTGGATACACAATTCTTGGTTGGAACCCATTTTCTTTCAGTGTTTGAAATATGTTATTCCAGGATCTTCTAGCTTTCAGAGTCTGTGTTGAAAGATCAGCTGTTATCCTGATTGGCTTACCCCTAAATGTAATCTGCTTCCTTTCTCTTGTAGCTTTTAAAATTCTCTCCTTATTCTGTATGTTGGGCATCTTCATTATAATGTGTCTAGGTGTGGATCTCTTATGATTTTGCACATTCGGCGTCCTGTAGGCTTCTAGGGATTCTGTCTCATTCTTCAAGTCTGGGAAGTTTTCTCGTATTATTTCATTGAATAGATTGCTTATTCCTTTGGTTTGAAACTCTGTCCCTTCCTATATCCCAATGACTCTTAAATTTGGTCTCTTGATGTTATCCCATATTTCTTGGATGTTCTGCTCATGGTTTCTTAACAGTCTTGCTGAGCTGTCTATGTTCTTTTCAAGTTGAAACACTTCATCTTTATTGTCTGATGTTCTATCTTCTAAGTGTTCTACTCTGCTGGTAGTAGTCTCAATTGAGTTTTTAAGTTGGTTTATTGCTTCCTGCATTTCTAGGATTTCTGTTTGTTTGTTTTTTATAACCTCTATCTCCCTGTATAGTTGATCTTTTGCTTCTTGGATTTGTTTATGTAATTCATTGTTGAAGTGATCTTTCATTGTCTGATTTTGCTGTCTGATGTCTTCCTTGAGACTCCAGATCATCTGAAGCATGTATATCCTGAATTCTTTATCTGACATTCCATCTGCTGCAGCTATTACCTCTTCTAACGTTGAGTTGACCTGCATTGCTTGTGGTCCTTTCTTTCCTTGTCTCTTCATACTGTTCGCATTTCTTTCTGCTTTGTGAAACTTTGTGCTATTGAATTTTCCCCCTATATATTTATATTGGTCTTGTATAGTTGCAAAGTCTCCCTCGCAGGCACGGGCGGCAGCTCTGCCCCTCCTCCAATTGGGGCAATGTGCCTACCATGCTGGCAGGCCGCTGGGCCTGTTCTGCCGGTAGCTGGTCTGCCTACCTTGCAGGTGCGGGCGGCGGCTCTGTCCCTCTGCAGGCCACTAGGCTTGTTCTGTCGGTGGTCGCAGTTCTGCCTACTTTGCAGGCGCAGGCAGCGGCACTGCCCCTCTGTAGGCCTCTGGGGCTGTTCTGCCGGTGGGTTGCAGGCCCGCCTACCTTGCAAGAGTGGTTGGCAGCTCTGCCCCTCCGCGGGCCACTGGGCCTTTTCTGTCGGTGGTCACAGTTCTGCCTACCTGGCAGGCGCGGGGGGTGGGGGGCGGCTCTGCTCCTCAGTAGGCCACTGGGCCTGTTCTGTGGGTGGTCACAGTTCCATCTACCTTGCCGGCGCGGGGGGAGGGGGCGGCTCTGCCTCTCAGCAGGCCGCTGCTCCTGTTCTGCCGGTGGGTCGCAGGCCCACCTACCTTGCCGGTGTGGTTGGCAGCTCTGCCCCTCTGTGGGCCACTGGGCCTTTTCCGTTGGTGGTCACAGTTCTGCCTACCTGGCAGGCGCGGGGGGGAGGGGGCGGCTCTGCCTCTCAGCAGGCTGCTGCGTCTGTTCTCACGGAACATTAATGAAGGCAATATTTTGAATTGTCTCTTCAAAGATGTCTTAGAATAGGTCTTGAAATGTAGTATATCTTGAGCAAGTGTAAAGTGTTCCATGGAGAATATATTAAAGATGTAATCTTTTAAATGTACCACATTTTCATATAAAATATCTTTAGGCAAAATGAACTGAAGGACATCTAATATTAAAATATGAGATGTATTTTAAAATACAATTACCTGTACACAATTGTGTATAGGCATATACTAGAAAAGATTGCATTTTTTCTTTTCATAAACCAATTATACATACCTTACTGAATGAGAAGAATCATGGATAAAACAGGAAAATTGTTTCATATTCTGCATACAGTTACTTAGATACATAAACTGAAAATGATCCATAAAACTTCCTGAAAATATAATACACAATTAATTCAAGCTGACCCATCTAGTTACAGAGGAATTTCTAATAGTCTAATAGGCTGTATTTATCATATGGAAGAAGGGTGGACTGATACCAGGAAATAATTTTCAGTCCATACAACATGTTGTAATACATTAATAGATCTCTTACTTTAATTCTTCATTGCACTTTAACAAAATGGTATTGGTTTATAATTTGGCAGGCTACTATTTTATTCAGTACTATTAAAACTATGTTTCTAAGTTAAACATTTTTTCCATTCTATCCTTGACTCATTTTTCTTATTATCATGTAATTTTTATCTTAAAACAAGTTGTGAATTTGTTTTTCCTTACTCCCCCTCTCTCTATCTGTTTGTTCTCTCTTCACTCTTCAGTTTTCACATTTTTTAAAGGAATGGTAGAAGACGTATAACACATTATCAAGCTTTTTTGTTTTGTATCTGTGTGTTGTGCATAGATGGTTTTGAACTATTAAATCATAATTTTTATTTACAAATCTCAATTTATTTATCAGAATGTCTATAATTTTAAATCATTATTGCCATATTGTCATAGCTCTTTAATACTCTTTTGTTCATCACCTCTCTCATTGTCATTTCTTATGTATTTATTTAATACCAAGCTTAGAATTCTCTCTCTCTCTCTCTCTCTCTCTCTCTCTCTCTCTCTCTCTCTCTCTCTCTCTCTCTCCTTAATTATTTGACCAAATGTTTAAATCTCTTGTTAGTACATAAAAAATTCTGATGGTTGTAAACATTCCTTCAGAGGTCAAATTAGTTCACTATAAATTTTGATCTGATATATAATGTTTTGAAATTATTGCCAGGTGATACAAATGTAGAATAATTGTGAAGAAAACACCGCTTTCCCATGAACTTTTTTAAAGAAAATTTCTGAATTTTCCAGTACTCTTTTTTCTGCTTTCTATATATTAATAAATACTCTTACTACTTAGAACTTCATTCTTTGTTTTTAGATTTGTGTCTTCTATTCTTATCTTCATCAATTGATACTCAGATCATTATTTTTTCAGTATTCTTTGTTTTATCTATTTTTAGATTTTTCTTTGATATTTTAAAGCTACATGTTATATGTAAAACTTTGCTTCTACTTCTATATCTTTTTCTACTATTGCTTTTACTTTCTTCATAAATGTCTAAATTTTTGAACATGTGTGCAGGTGTTTGTGTGTGTGCTTTCAGTTTAAATATAGAAATGTTCTCTGGGTTTCTCTTAATTATTGGTTTCTTATTGTATTTCCATTTTGAATGTATATGACATTTTTCTAAAACATTTATTATTACTTGAAGATATTTTATGAATTGCAATCTATTACCATACATCTTCAGTTCTCTTAGGTTGTAGAACACTTGCTATTGTACATCAGAGGCAATGTAGAAGATTTTCATTTGTAGCCCACATTTTTCTAATACTAAAAAGATAGATGTACACAAGCCAAGGAAGCATATACTTACTCAACAGACATCACAAGTCAATTATTATTATTATTACTTAAAGTAGCAGTAAAACCAAAGGAACTTTAGTTTCTTGCTCTCACTTTGTGTAATGAAGAAAACAATCCTTCCCAAAGAGAGGACTGGACTTTGCCTTTGACAATGAGGCGGCACTCTCTGAAACTTTGGAATATCTTGTCTGATAAAAGTGTCTTCCTTTACCTCAGTGTTGGGCCAGGACTGTCCAGCAATGTGACTGATGTGAGTCCTTTGGGTCTCATGGAGTCATCTCGGCTTCTGGAGGGCCTAGAGGCCAAATCAGGCATGTGTGCAGTTAACCAGGTTCACAAGCCAAATCCACAAGTAAAACCTCTGGACCCAAACTCTGTTGAGTTTCACTTTTTGGAAATACACCCTGAACATTTTTACATATTTCTGATAAAAATTATGACTGCCTTTTACTGCACAGGGGACAACAGGTAACCACATGTGCACTTTTCCTGGCCCCATCTCCCTTTTCCTTCACTGATTGTAATCTGTAGCCTTTCATTGCAATAAACCATAACTGTAAGTGTGAGAACATTCAGACAGTACCCTGAGTCTTTCTACTTTTGAAAGTCAGGGTGGTCTTGGTGATCTGCAGACTTGTCATTTGTGTCAGAAGTAAAGATGGCCTTGGAGGTTGACAAACTTCACAGTTGAATACCTGTGATTGAATACCTGTGGCAGTTGAACCTGTGGTTCTTATGGGATGTTCCCTAATTTTGCACATTTGCATGAAACTTTTTCTCTTGAGGATACTTATAAAAGTATATGTATGTCTACAGGCTTTTAAACAATTTACAAATGTAATACATTTTTACAAAAATTGATTATGATCACTGATTTTTAATCCATATATCCTATCATGATTTTTAATTATTTCAATAAGTATCCATAGGAGAAGTTTGAATAAATTTACATAAATTTGAGAGTGAGAAAAAATTATATAAATTCAATTCAACATTGAACTTGGAGTTCAATATTTTTCCATTTGTATCAGTCAGTATGTATTTCATGATCTTCTATGGAAAAGGGCATTATGGGTAACTATCTGGGGATTTAAATGGCTATCATGACAGCTCCCAACCACACAATATGCTATCTCAACTGGTGTTATTTCATTTATGTGGAGAGTCAGATGTTTTAACAGGATATGTGTGTGTGTTATGGTATTTCACGCTGTAAACACGTGACTAAAGATTAGAAACCTCTTATAGTTCCTTTATAGCACTGAGATTATAAGGAGACAATACATTCTAGTAAAAATTATTCAGGGAAAATAATGGTAAAAACGTCTTCAAAATCTTACTATCAATTCAAAGATGAGTAAGAATTTATGATCTCTGGATTTACATACTGGTTTTCATATATATATAAACTTTGAAGGAAGTATTTAATCATTTTTCTTATTATGCAAAACTGAGATAATAAAAATATATAGTCTGTACAGTGATTTTCAGGTTCAAATGAAGCAATAAATGTAGCACCTTACATATTGCATGGCTAAATAATTTCAGACTTGGTATCCATTTTATAGTTAATATGAAGCTGTCTATTCCTTGTTTTACAGAATTTTTCATAGTTCTTTTTATTATTTTCATCAGTCTTGAATATATGGATAGTTATCAAAATTCAAAGTTTTCTAAAAAGATATCCTATTTATAACACACTTGATTATTGCTTCTGAAAGTTGCCCATATAATATCTGTCAATGGGGTGAATTCTTTTGTAACAGTTTGCCTAATTCCTGTTAAGTGACTGGTAGGACATTTCTGGTGGGCCAGAGATAGGTCCTCTACACTGCCTCATTTTCTCATTCTTTGAGTAGATGGAATTCAGTTTTTGACATTTATTGTATAACTGATTTTCTTAATAATAAATTTTCTAAATTGTGTAAACTAAAGGTTACTTTTTTCTTTCTCTCTTTTGCCACTCATTTCCTTTCAGTTTCATTGATGAAACTTACAGTCTCCTGGTAGAAACAGACAATAAAAAATAACAATATACCAGATGTGGTACTTGGTGTATGGATGCCAATGGAGAAAGATGAATAAGCAATTCAAGAAGTTGAGATTCCATGCACTGACATGCAAATTCCTAGGTTTCTAGTTTTCAAAATTCTTGCATTTCTATAGAGGAGACTATAATGGGGAGCAACTCCCTTAGTTTCTTACTTTACCCATATAATTCTGCTGCTCTGAGGATAGTGTATGTTTTATAGCTTTTAAGAGTGTCAGACTAAGTAGCTATTGAGCTAAAAGGTAAAAATTTGAGTTAAGTCTGTAATGGTAGAGGAACACAAAGAAATAGATTGTGAAAACAAATGTTACTTAAAATAATGAACCGTAAGTTTCAGGTTTGGAAGGAAGGAATCTTTAGATAGATCAGAGTGTAAATATTTAAATATTCAACATAAATGCTATCTCCCTATAATGCATTGCTTAAACTTTAAATTCTATTATCCTTAACTCTCAGAAATGATATCACAATTCAAAGAATTTAATTCTTAATTGTTTTATTTTTAAGTCACAGTGTGAAAATGCCTCAGAGAATACACTAATTTCAACAAATTTTCTTTATTTCATGAAATTTCATGTTTACTTATTTCAAAACAAATTTGAATACTATGTGATGAAATGCATTTTCAAATGCAGAACATTTTCAAAAGACCCATCTAGAGAGAAATAATTCAGAAGGCAATCAACATTTCTATTTCAGGTAATTTACATTCATGCTTTGGTGTAAAGAGGGACAGATGCATCATCACCAGGAAGTAACTGAAATAAAGAGGTCAAAGAAAATATCTAGATACTGAGAGACTCATTAAAAGTCACGATGGAAAACTTATAATTACTCCCTGCTGTTTTCATCTTAATATTTAGTTACTATAATTGTCAAAAAGAATCATTGTAAAAAGTGAAATAAATGCAATATTATCAAAGACTAATTGAATAATCCTCCTTCCTCATTCTAAACCTCATCAGCCTGAGATTGCCATATATGATTGAGAATCCTATTTTGTGATTTGAAACAATGTATGTACATAGGTACATAAATAAGTCAAATTAAAATTAAAGTGTGTTCTTTTTATACTCTTCAACTTACTCTTTGCACTTAATAAGCTTTGCAATAACTGACAGATCTGACCTATATAAGAAAACATATCCACCATCAATTGTTTGTGCTTTGACTTTCTTATAACTTTAATCACATAGTAGAAACAACATGAATGTTTAAGAATATAGCTGTCTTTTCTATTGTTTTCTAGATTTTCTTCTTTTTCTCTATTTTTTTCTTTAAGCCACAGACATATATGAAATTGATACTGATCTTGGAAATCAGGTTAGGTTCTTTATTCCCTTGGTGTTGAAGATTAAACACCCAAGAAATTCGAAGGCAAGCATAGAAAGCAAGTTTTACTTAAGAGACAGAACAGAGATAGACTTCTCCAGAGAGAAACCATGACCCAGAACTGGTGCCTCTTGATTTTTCTATAGACCACCCCATTCTCTTTCTTTCCTGCATATATGCCCAAAGGCAAGAAAGAGCAGCCTCAGGGGATAATTGCTGAGTTGGAAAGTGTCCTAACTAACTGCCCCACCTCTGTGGCATTTCCTTGATAATCAGCTACTTGTTCCTTGCCCCATTTCAATATTTCCTAGAATTTTTCAAATATTTATTAGTTCTTTAATCTACCTGAAGTTTTTTTTTTTTTTTTTTTTTTTTTTTTTTTTTTTTTTTGTATATGGGATTAAATATATAACATAGCTTATTTCAATAGTTATTTTTTCTTATAATTTATTTAATTAGCAATCAAAATTTCTATTTTATGGAATGCCATCTTTTTCCATATCGACTTGGAAATGTAGTTGAACCTAATCCAGACTGTGTTTTCTGTTCCCCATTTCTACTACTTATCATCTCCTAAGGTGTTCCATTTCTACTACTTATCATTTCCCGTGGTGTCATACTTATTGAAAACACTTTTCCTTAAATTTCAGCATTTGGTGAGATACTTCTGCTTTTGCCCATTCTCTTTTATTGTTGGCAAATATGGCAAATTATATTTGTTTTAAAGCAGAAACCATGCTTCAGAAGACTAAGCACTTCTGTCCATTGTCTCTTGGTATCAGAATCACCCAGGTAAAGACAATACAGTGAAGCATGGGTTAGAATAATTCTCAGCTCAGGTAAAAAGGAGAGAGATCCAGACCACTCTGAATAATATGTCCTACCTCTGATGGCCAGTGGGGTCTCTAATCAATTAATGTAGTGTTGTGACTATATTCCACATCTTCACTCATAGAAGAAAGACCCCACTCACAGGAGACAGACACAGCAGTGGGTTGGACAGTTATTAAGTGATGCATGTGATTAAGCAAAACAAAGAAGCAGAAATCGGGCTGACAACAAAGAAAGATACTCCTACTCTGGGGTGTAAGCCCAGCAGGGCCCACACAGTCTCTTTATCTCTTGGTAAGAAAAAAAAAAAACATGGCCAAAGTCCATTTTTACATGGCCAACTTGGGGTCAAAAGATTATCTACATGAGATTGCCTTTCCCAACACAATTTATGAAAAAGCAATCTATTGTATATATAAGGATCTTGATTTAGACATCTATTTCTCTTTTTTATAAATCTAACTATATGCATATAGAAATATATATGTGTGCATATATATGCATATATACATAAATACAGAAAAAAATAAATAACTTCATTTATTTTTCATTTAGGTATTTTTAACTGTTTTTTTTTTTCTATAGTAAATGTTGCTGGAGTGTGTACGCATAGCTAAGTGACTTCTTTGATCATTTAATCTACAAAGTTTCACTGATAGAAAAAAGGCAGAGGAACTTTTTTTTTAAGGTAGGGCCACCTTCAAACAAATATAAATTTTCATTGAAAAGTGTACATATATATCCTCTTCAGGTACAGAAGGAAAAACTTAGATTTAGCATAAAATCTTGTCATATGTCCAATGTAACCACTTACATAATAAATTTGGTCCTTGATAATTCTATCAGACTATCTCATCAAAAGACTGTGTTTAATTAAGCCTTGATGTATGGAGATTAAGGAGGGGCTATTTCTTACAAAATGATCTACCTTTTAGACATATTAAACTGTCTCTTCAAGAGCATCTCTTCATCAGTCCCCTGCAAGTGACTATACAAGTTAACAAACTAGATGTCCAAAGTAAACCCCACTGTTCACTGCAATTCCATATCCTCTCTGGAAATTGTATCATTTAGGGAAATAACCACACACTTCAGTGTTATAGTGAGAAAATATCAAGGAAGCAAATGATTGACCTGAAAGAGGCAAATTTAAATAAGACCCCAGAAGGACTGAGTCTTCAATAAGGATGGTTCTTTTGAAACTTTGTGCTGATTTTGATCAAAAGCCAACATTCACCAATCAAAGGCTAGATGTATCCCAACAAATTGAACAAAGTATTTTACAGGGACACAAAGCAAGATTAAGAGAAAGGTCTTTAAATCTAAATTTGAAGTCATGACCTAGAACAGTTTGTCCTAGGAGCTTTTCAAACGGTCCTGAATTCCTCCTCTGAGGCTCCAAGTCAGAAGTCACTGCTTTGGAATCCCAAATACTGCATTGGAAAAATATGCAAATACTGCGTATTGGTTCTTCACCTTCTCACTGTTCTCATATATTTATGATGATTTTCTTTCTTTTTAATATATATATTTTTTCACTTATTAAAATTTGGATTGAAACAGGCTAGTAAACCTTTACTTGAAACTGAAATCCTTCATTCTATCACTTTTTTATCTGGTGACAAAATTACTGTTTCACTGTACCTTTTGTTAAGGATTTTGAGGATATCCTTCCATTTTCTCTGAACTCTCGTATTTTTGTTTATAAGTCTTGGTTGCATTTTTCTCCTGTAAAATTAGTATATGTTTTTATTTTAATTTGCCTATTCTTCATATTTTTCCTTTTTCCCTATTATTTGATTATTCTGTTTGGTATTCATAATTGAATTTCACTGTCTTGCTTGATGCCTTTGGTTGATGTTAAGAAATTCTTAGTAACTTAGCTCTTCAAATACTCTCTTGTTATATTATCTTTTCTTTAGAAAAGAAAATCAGTGGGCATCTTTCCAACCTTTCATTATTTCTGGTTCTTTCCTGTTTTAGAATGATTTTTATTTGATGTACCATATGGTTTATTAATTTGACTTAAAGGTGTCTAATATGCTGCTAAGCAAGTTTATTGACTTCTTAAATTCAGTTCCCCAAATTTAAGCTGTAGAAATATTTTCACTTTCTATTTCTCTGCCAAATATTCCATTTTGTCTTTTAGCACATTGTCTATGTTAACTGTGGCTATTTGGGTGTGTGTCTGACAATTATATTATCTGCATCTACTTTGGATATGTTTTTATTTTCTGTATATTCTTATGGCTTACAGCCAGTAATGTCTCCATATTTTCTTTTTGTTTTTTATTAGTTGACAAACATTTTTATGTAAAAAGTAGACATTGAATTGTAGATTATCTCCTCCCTCTGTAGAAAATATACTTTTGTTTCTAATATGCATCTAGGCTAGAGCATTCACAATTCTTGTGGGTTACTTATTGAACACAATAGCAAAGCAGTCAGGTATCCAATACATTTCAAAATCAGTCCTAATTTGAAATTAGATCATTGCAGTAGGTTTGGTCATTAATTTCTCTACTTTTCTGCTTGCTGCAATGTCTTAATGTCTGATAGCTGATGTGTGTGAGCAATACTAAGAACACTTATACATTATACAAAGTGCTATATTGTTTCACTGAGTTTTGTAATAAGTTATCCTACATTGTCTATTGAGAAAAAATATTTTAGTTTTGAAAAATTATAGATACCTTGTTTGAATTTTAGGTAATAAAAAAGAGGATGTTATATTTCCTTCTGCTAACATTAACAATCCCTGTCAGAAAAATCTCAAGTGTAATGTTTCTTTAAGCAAATGTGGAATATGAAGACCAAATTGTTGTGTGTGCAGCTGACATGTACATTCACACAGGAAATACTGATCAATTTGCTAATTTATTATCAAAAAATAAAATATTTCAAGTATTGAATATTTCAACATATGTCAAACCAAATTCCATCTAATGCAATTAATAATATTAATGGATTTTTTAAATGGACAAAATAGTTTGCCAGCCCAAGCAAAATACACACACACACACACACACACACACACACACACATAAATGAAGATTGTGCTGGGCATGGTGGCACATATCCATAATCCCAGTGGCTCCTGAGGCTGAGAAGGAGGATCATGAGTTCAAAGCCAGCCTCACCAAAATGAGGTGCTAAGCAACTTAGTGAGAACCTGTCTCTAAATAAAATACAAAATAGGGATGGGGATGTGGCTCAATGGTTGGGTGCACCTGAATTCAATCCTCAATAACCCTCCACCCCAAGGAAAAGCAAATTTGTTCTCATTCTAAAGAATCCTTTAAGAAAAAAAGGAGACATAAGTCATCTAAATTCTAGGATGTGAATTTTAAAATGTCATCAAAGAAGCCAATGCTCCTAAAACTAAGGGAAACTTAGAGCTATTTTCAAGTGGATGTGTCTTCACACAGGAAAAGGTATTCCATTTAGTCCTTGTAAGATGACAGCCACAAATCAGATCTTCATAGTGTTTCTAAGGAAGCAGCTATTCTCTACAGTGTTCATATGCCTAGGAGATTTTGATCAATGCTTAGTGTGTTCCCTGAGTTTGCAGCAGATATTCTCAATGACCCTCTTACCCACCAAAGAACCTTCAAATCTTACTCTCCATGTTTTTAACCAAGTCAGAGTATCTATAACCTTTTCTTTTCATGGAAAGAAAATTAAACATAAACCATTTCCCTTTAAATGCCTTAAAGATGAGAAAATAATTGTATCAAGAGAAAAAAACACCCTTTGAATTAGTCTAGAATATTATTTAATTTGATTAATTTATTTGTCTCAACCAAAACACTTCCTTTTTAGGTAGCCAGAAGCATGTGTATGATCTTTATTTCATAGGATGGAATCTGATCATGATAAAATAAATTTTATGCAAATTATAACTTTTCTATGATTTATCAAATATATGAATCTACCATTTAGGCAGTTGAACCTGATTTTGCAAAAATGCAATTACATATATCATTGACCATTTCAGACAACCTATTTTCCACATTTGGTGATTAACAAAGATTTGGGGATGCCAATATTAATTACCTGCCTCAGAGTATTTTCATTTTATGTTCTCTCTGTATGTACTGCTTCTCCCCCAATATCCATACCACTTGTCTCTTCACCCTCCTCTAATCCCTGCTCCAAGGTGAACTTTCCCAAGTAGCTTGAAAATAGATTTTAATTTGTAAAAATCTACTTGCTGGTTAAGAATTATTGTATTTACTCTGAAAACCTTTACTTTTGTGCCAATTGAATGTGCTCTACCCCAAACTGCCAAATCCCTTCATGTATGTACTAAGTACCCCCACCTTCTCAGAAAATATCTTTGCTTTCTACTTCATCCATAAATTGGGACATCTCAGTATTAAGCTTTGAAAGACTGTAGGAAATACAGCCACACTGCACATTTTACACTGTTAAAGGGACTAAAAGTGAGCCATGAGCCATTGTTCTTAGAATATCACTTTGTGCTATTTTTGTCTTCTAATGTGTCTTGCTTTGTGATATCCCCGTGACATTAGAACAAATAAGAAGGGCTCAGAGTTGCAAAACTAAATGGATATATTCTCCAGGGTCTTCTTACTGCACCCAAAATAATGCTTTTATAGGTCAGATAGAGAAAAAATAAAAGAAAGTTGAAATGTTATATATTTTTTATTTATTTTATACAATTGTGTAACTACCCAAAGATCTGATTGCTAATACAGAGAAACTTATTTGAATGTAGTTTATAAAATACCAGCATATATCCAACAAAGTATTCAATCTTCAGAAAGGCTTAATACATGCACAAAAATTATTTATTTAATAATCTCTAAAATTTTATATCAATAATTAAAACATCACATTTAACATTTATGCATCTCTTGATCACTCCTTGTAAATTGATTCTTAATTTTTTTTCAATATTTTATATAATAAAACTAAAAATTCAATTTCCCCATATTTTCTGCTTTATCAAGATTTTAAAAGTTACCACAATTCTATTATCCATATATGAATAGAAGTCTAGACTGCTTGTACTGTGTGACACTCAAGGTCAGACTCTTTACATTTTATATTATTGATCTTGCTTCATTTCTACTAAAATTAGAATTTGCTATCAAACAATTTTATTGCTATCATATATTAATTGTCCACAAAACCAAAAGTCCTCTAAAGTTACAGGAATAGATGAATGACAGAATGAGGGAGACTTATAGTTTTCTTAAGCTTTTGAAAAAGAGAACAGAATAATATTTTAATTAGTAAAATTGTGTTGCAAACTTTAAGAACTAAATACCTACCCTATCTATCTAAAGAATGTCACCTTTGAATATCCCTTAATTTAAAAATGCCTGCAGGTAATAAATTGTACAACATGTTGCAGTATGTTATACAAGAAATAAAATGACCTTTACTCAGAGTTGGCAACACTTCAATTATTGCCAGGAATGTGAAAAAGAACACTATAAAAATTATGCTCATTATAAATTAAACCTGTATAATTTTATTATCAGGGAACTTTTTAAAAATCCCACATATTGGAGGATTGTCCCTTATCCGAAAAGGGAAATATTAAAAAAAAAAAATACGTTCTCCTTTATATGTTAGAGTTCAGTAGCACACATTTTTAAATTACAGAAACACTTCTATCATTATTACTTCAGAAGTGAAGATGAGGTTGATACATCATTAACAATTGTAGTGTGAAGTAGCCAAACAATGATATATTCTCAGACCTAAATATAAAAATATAAATGCAGTAGTGGACTTTATTTAATGTCATACAAACAGAACTTCTTTTTTAAAAAAAAATATTTTTATTTTATTAGATGGACACAATACCTTTATTTTATTTATTTATTTTTATGTGGTACTGAGGATCAAACCCAGTGCCCCACACATGCTAGGTAAGTGCTCTATTACTGACCTACACCCCAGCCCTACAAATGAAACTTCTAATGAAGATATTTTCCAGTTTTTAGGAAAATGTTTGTAAGGACTGAAAAAGGAAATTTTGAGAAAAAGAAAATGAAGAATATTTTCTTCCTTTTATTAAATAAAAAACACAAATTTAGTGCAAAATTGAGGGATTTTTGTCAAAAGTTAGGGATGGTAAGTATATTTTCAAATCCTTTACATTGGCCATTTGAATATCTTCTTTGGAGAAATGTCTATTTAAATTTCTTTAGCCATTGTTCAATCAGGTTGTTTAGAATTTTTGTTGTGGTTGTGTTTTAGGAGTTCTCTATATAGTCTTAGTCTTAGTTTCTGTTATGGTTTAGATGTGAGGTTTCCTCCAAAAGCTCACATGTGAGCTAATTCATGGTTTAGAGATGAAATGTTTGTGTTATGATAGCCTTAACCTAATTAGTTCATTAATTTCCTAATAGGGATAAACTTGGTGGTAACTATAGATATGTAGATTGTGGCTGGAGAAGGTGGGTCCATGGGGTCATGCCTTTGGGGTATATATTTTGTCCTTGTTGACTTGAGCTCTCACTCTACTTCCTGGTATCTTGCTCCTGGCTTCTTCCTTCTACCACACCCTTCTTTCATAATATTCTGCTTGATCTTGAGCCCCAAGGAATGGAGTCCGCCATTTTGGTTGGGGGTGGGGGGCAAAAGGACAGTATAGATAATGAATGATCAGGTCAGGAAAAAGGTGGCTGATTCAAAAGAAAATAAAAATGCTAATACCTCCAGGAAATGAACTCCAAAATATAAAGGAGAACTTACTGCTTTATTTTTTAATAGTTTCCTTTTCATGAATAAGTAACAGTCCTCCAATATGTGAGATTTTTAAAAAGTTTCCTGCTAATACCTTCCCCTACTCTGCCACCTGTTGCCAAGATTATCTGCCTTCAGGGAATTGCTCTTCCCAGCAAGGAGTTGTTAATGAGTACCCAGTGGGTGGTTTATTTATACCTTGTTCACTCCACCTTTTGGTTACCTAGGCAGGATGGAAGGAGGAGGCGTGAGAATAAATAAAATCTGAAATCTATAAAAGGGGGAAGGTACCCTCCACTGCCTCTGGCACCAATTTAGTACTCCCTTCTCTATGGAGGAGTCTGTCTCGGTTCAGTGTTTAAATAAAACTTTTTTGCTTTTGCCTCAGCATTTATCTGGTGTTCAATCTTCAACACTCTCACAATGGGATCTGATTCTGATTTTCAACACCAGTATCATTGGGACTGAGATCTATGAAACTATGAGCCCCATAGTTTACAGAAACACTTCTTCCTCCTTTAGAATTGTTCCTCCTTTACAATTGTTCTTGTTAGGTCTTTTGGTCACAGCAACAAAAAGATGACTAAGACATTTCTTATCAGATATATAATTTCCAAATGTTTCTCCCAGTCTTTCAGTTATGCTTTTAAAAATATTTATATTGCCTATTAATGCACATTTAAAAAAAATTAATGAGGTGAAATTTATTTATTTATTTTTAGTATTATAGCCAAGAAATCCAACTAATTTCCAACTAATGTCATGATGCTTTTACCTTGTATTTCATTTTAAGCATTTTATTGTTTTCAGTCTTACATGTAGGTCTTTCATGCAGTTTTTATTTATTTTCATATATACTGTTTGGTAAAAATCCAACTTTAT
Organism: Marmota flaviventris; assembly: GCF_047511675.1. Classification (NCBI taxonomy): domain Eukaryota; kingdom Metazoa; phylum Chordata; class Mammalia; order Rodentia; family Sciuridae; genus Marmota; species Marmota flaviventris. The sequence continues at coordinate 725,804 of NW_027288305.1, forward strand.
TCTTTTGCATGAATTCCAGTTTTCAGAATCCTATTTGTTGAAAAATTGTCCATTCCCAATAAAATAGTCTTGTCAGCCTTCTCAAAACTTATTTTACCATACATGTGAGTGTTTATTTCTGGACTTTGCATTCTATTCCAGGTGTTTGTAAGTCTATATTTGTGCTGGTACTGTTATATTTTTTATTGGTACTGTTATTTTTATTGTTCCATTTTAGTAGCAACTTTTGAATTCATGACCCTCCTGTCTAAGCCTCCATAGCAGCTAGGGTTATAGGCAGACAGCATTGTACCTGGTTTAAAATGGTCTTTTCTTTTTCTACAAAAAAATGGCATTTCAATTTTGATACATTGAATTCATAAACTTCTTCAGGCAATGCTATAGTCTTAATGTTAAATCTCCCAGTCCATGAACATGGAATGTGTTTCCTGTTATTTATGTCTTTTTAAAAAATTTCTTTCAGCATGATTTCTTGCTTTTTATTGTACATATCTTTCATCTTCTTAGTTAACACCTAAATATTTCATTATTTTAAAGCTATTCCAAATAGATTTTTTCCTCTAACATTATTTTCAAATTGCTTATTTTTAATGTACAGATACACATAAATTTTGTGTTTGACTTTGTATCATATTATTTTGCCAAATTTATTTACTAATTCTTATACTTTTTTTGTGAACTATTTATGTTTCTGCATTTAAGATTATGTAACTATAAAAATGATAATTGCATTCTCTTTCTTATCAGCATGCATTTTCTTTCATTTTCCTGCTGAATTGGTCTAACTAAACTCCAGTAGTATGTTGAACAAAAGTTGCAAGAATTCACTCTTTCTTTGTTCCTTAGAGAAAACATGTTCATACTTTTTAAAAATTGATTATGATTTTTATGTTTTTTAAATATGGCTTTTTAAAAAATTAAGGGAGTTTTCTTGTATCTTTGGGTTATTAAATGTTTAATGAAAGGATGTAATTTTTTTGTGCAATGTATTTTTATATCAAATGAGATGGCCATGTGGGGATTTCTTTTTCACTCTGTTAATATGCTCCATGATATCAACCACACTAATCATTAAGGAAATTCAAGTCAAAACTACAGTGAGATATGACCTCACATGCCTTAGGATAGCTACTATCAAATAAAGAACAATGTTCCCAAGGATGGGGAAAAATTAATAACTTTGTTTATTATAGATCAGGATGTAAAATGGTTATGCCTCTTGTTGAAAACAGCATAGCAGTTTCTGAAAATAAAAACAGAAATCCCATATATCCATTAATATTACTTCTGGGTTTATACACAATAGTATTGGAAATGGAGTCTTAAAGAAATATTTGTACACTGGTGTTTATAGCAGCTTTATTTAGACCTGATAACTTGTGGAAAGAGCTGTTTATATTTGAGTGCATAAGGAAACTGTACATATACAATAAAATATTATTCATCTTTGAAAAGAATAGAAGTTCTGATACATGGTATAACATAGATGAAACTTGAGGATTTTATGCAAAGTTATATAATCCAATCCTGGAAAGAAAATTGTACAGTTACAATTCAAATTATACAAGGTAGTGGTATGGTAAAAATTGTAGAGATCAAAAGTAGGAAGGTAGTTGCCAGACGATGGGAAGGGAGTGATAGGTACTAATTGTTCAAAGGGTATATAGTCTAAGTTTTACAAGATAAAAATAATTATGGATGTGGATGGTAGAGTTGGTTGTATGTTATAACAATTTTTACTACTACTGAACCGTATATTTTTTAAATGGTTAAGATTTAACCATTTAAAATGGATGGTAAGTTCATATTAAGTATGTTTTACCACAATAAAAATGTGAAATAATTTTATACTCCAAGATGTGCTTAACAATGTGAAATATAATTGGAAACTTAACATTCACAAGTGTTTGATTCCAGGACATCAAATTCTCTTTGCTTCCTTCAGAATTCTGGACTTTTTTTTTTTCTTAGTCTCATGTTCTCTTTCATGTCCTTATGTTAAAGTACCCCAGGGCTCACTTGCTGAAGAATTTATTAATCTTCATTGATAGCCTCGGTTACTTCATTCAGTCTCACGACTAAAAGTACCATAATGTTCTGTTAATTATGGAAGTACATGTCTACCCTTGAGCTCTTCCTTGAATCTGGGCTCATTTATCCAGTCATATATTTGAGTCCATTTACTACTTAAAAAGGCATCTCCACACTAATATATTCATGTGTGAGATCTTAATGCCATCCTGTTACCCCTGCCACAAGGAAATATATAAATATGCAAAAAAACCCAATAATATAATTTCTCCCATGTGTTTTATGTTAGCAAAATTAATGACAACTCCATTCTGCCACATGCTTAGGTTGTAGACTCTCTGGTCAACCTTGGCACTTACATAATATTGTGATCAATAGCCACTTTTCTTGCCCATGGCGTTATCATCTCCTTGAATTTTTATCAATGGCCTCCTAAATTGTCTGTTTCTACTCTGCTGCTCTACCCTCTATTGTAATACAGCATCCAGAGTGACTCTGTTATAATACAAGTTTTACCTGGTCACTTGTGTAGACTCTGATGTCTTTCTCAGTCACACAATCAAAGCCTTTAGTATGACATATATGGCTTCCAATGATCTGTCTCTGCTCTCATCTCTCTTGACATTATATTTTACTTTGTCACAATTTTTCTTTCTCAACAAAATATCTAAGAAATGACACTCCTATTTTCTATATTATTATAATGTGAAAAAAGTTATCATCATTCTATATTTTCATTGTATATTAATTGTATTAGGTGAATGGGTTTCCAGTAAGCATAAACATGAGCAGTAATGACAAATTTATATTCTGATTATCTCTCTGTTAAAGATAACCTTGAATTATACAAGAAAATGAATGCTTTTTAGAAAATTACTAAAATAAAAATCTTTTTATAAATTTTGAGGTATTTTAGTTATTTAATTCACTATTCATATTCATTGATTTAATGATGCTGATTATATTTTTAATTGAAGTCTTTTATTCTGAATAACCTAAATAAAACATACTGTAGCATAATTTTTTGCATGACCTCCAACAATGCATTTTGTTTGTTTATATTTTGGGTGGAATTCACTATGTGGGGGGGATAAAACTAACAGCTAAGTTTTCTTCATATCACAATTCCTAGGAAAAATGTTTCTTTCATAAAATATTTAAACTAAAACTTGCTAATATTACAGAGATAAAGCAACCATGAAGCATGCAATTTCTGCTTCAGAACTTTTTTCTCCCCCAGTGACATCCAATAAGATATATTGCTTTCTAACACCATTGACCCAACCCATTAAAATATCTATAACAATTTATGGTTTAGCCCTAAAACATGAGACACTTACATGCTTTGATGGATGTTAATCACTGCATTTAAGTGAACGTTGTCTTAATTGTGTTAGCCTTTATAGTGCTACTAGATATTTTTATTAGAATTTTACATATGTTTAATTTTGTTACTTTGTAGCTGCTGTTAAGCACAGATAATGACTAACACTAATGACCAGGAGTAAATTGAGTTAAAAAGAAAAAAAAATTGAACAACTAATAATGGAAAATAAGACTATTTTCTTATTTATAGATGATATATGACGATATGAAATTAATTTGGAAGTTTTATAATTTTTGCTTGAAGAAATCTGTTTCTAAATTGAATGATTTAGGGATAAATAATGAAAATTTACATATATATTTAGTTTGAGAAAATATTATCAAAATATTAAACTTTTAGAACTCAACCAGATGGGAGAACAGTGTAATACAACCAGTTCATGCTGTATGCATGTACTGAAAGATCATACTGAAATCCATTAATATATGCAATTAATACATCATTAAAAATAAAACAATGAAAACTACAATTACTTTTCAGTTTTTTGGTGGGGGATGATACTGGGGATTGAACCCAGAGACTTGTGCTAGGCAAGCCCTTTAACAACTAAGCTATATCCCCAGCCCTAAAACTATTGATGGATGTTAAAAATACAAAATCTATGCTAAATATATACAACCAAGAGCTGACTTTGAGATCTGTAAATGCAAGCCAGTTTATAAAACGTAATGTCACCTGTAAAACCTAGCTTCACACTTTGCTTCACCATTACCTGGTTTTGAAAGATACCTCATATGTCCATAGGTAGTATCTGATAGGGTAACTACAGGGGAAATGTCAAATAACATGGGAAATATGGGCTAAATGTAGTGTAGCTTTTTAATAATTTCCTCTAGTAGTGTCAATGCTCAATCTCAGAGGCATGGTCACCTCATATAAATTTGTTACCGGGTTCATCACTTAGAGACTCTGACAGAGCTAGAAAGACAAAGGGCTATTTTGGACTCACAGTCACTAGATATTTGTGTTTCATGGTTATATGCTTCATCTCTGCAGACCCTGAGAACATATCTAAGAGTCAATCATGGAAGATTACTATAAACAACACCAACAACTTCTGTCACTACTGATATTAATATCTCCATAGGCTTTTCATATCATTAGCCTACATAACAGTATAAGAGGGATGCTTACACTGTAGCCTGAACTATCTGCAATATACTTTTCTGTTCTTGATCTCACTCAAATTAGCAGTATTCCTATGTGTGAAATATCTCATCTCCAGAACTCAAAGAAGCCTATCACCCATTGTACTTTATTAAGTACAATGCACATTTCAAGGTACAATATTTTGCATGTTCTTTAAAGTAGTTTTGAGTTATTAACCACCTTTGATTGAGTGGACTCATTACAGATTTTTTGAGCTAGGCATTGCTCAGAGTTACCTTTATAATCTTACCTGTATATACAGCAACTCTAGGAAGAGCTTATTTTAGTCAAAATTTTTTGAATATTTATTTATGTTTGTTCATTTATTTTATCTTTTCAGCTGTCAGTTATTTGAGTGCACAATTTTTTAATGTACACACTATTTAATGAAATTTATATTACTCCAATTGGAAATGTTAGGTATAATATTGTTATGATGTTTAATTTTATATTTTATTTGGGCATAGTTTTTCATTTTTCTTGGATAACTACAGAAGGTTAAGAATTTTGAGTCATACAATTAGTGTTTATTATCTTTAAAATAACATAAAAAAATTCCCTTGCTCTGTTCTAACTGGGAAACATTTAGTCATTAGGAATAATGCCATTTTAAAAAGACTATAAGTAGATATTAAATTTTATCAAATTATATTTATGTAATTTTTGAAATGGTCATAATTTTAAGATATCAGATAAGCCATATTCTTTTAAATATATCTACTTAGTCATGATGTGTTATATTTGTATAACTGAATTTGTTTTTTGTTTTTTGGTCTTTATCTGAAATCAGTTATTAATTTCAAATTAAACATCTTTTTAAATGATCAGTTTATTTAAATTACAGCCTTCACTATGCCAAATCCAAACATGGAAAAGTGAATTTACAACATCTTGAATAGTAAGAATGATAATATGAGTTCAACAATTTACAAAGAATTAAAAATAAATTCATGATATATAAGCAAAAACAGTCAGAGAACACCAACCTTGAAGCTCTAAAAATCAGCTATATTAAGCTAATTTTATTCAATTATAGCTTAGTCACTTTCTTATTTGGATTGGGAAAATGTAACTCTACAATTCTCTATGCTACCAAGAAAAACCCTAACATATATGAACACATTCCTTTGGGAAAAAATTCATTAATATTCATTAATCTAAAATTGAATGGAAATATTATCTGTAACATCTCTAAGTGCTTTTTAAGATACATGTGTAGTAATTATAAAACCATAATAGTTTATAATAGTTAAGTAATTTTAAAATAATTTTGCATAGAATAAGTAATAGTAAAGATTCCATGGAAGCAAACATAATATTTTACCACTAAAATATGCTTGGCCATTCTCAGAATGATTGACATTTAAAGATATGGATATGTAGAAAATAATTCTTTAATAAGTTTGTTCCATTAAAGTAAACTTGAACTATGTTATCAGGATTAAAAAAAGAAAAAGAAGAAGGCAATCATAAACAAATAGCCCATTATATATTATATAGAGTTTTTTTCTATGACTCATTCCCAATATTTTACAGGAGTTTAATGGCATGTCTTTTGTATCAGGTGGAAAAAGGTGATGTCACAATCCCCGATTGCAGTTAAGATATTAATTGATACTAGTACATATTCACTGTGTGCATCTTCTGGAAATAGATGGAAGGCAGCCAAAAGGTACCAGCTTAGAAATAAATTATATTTCTCTTCTAAGACCAAAAGGAGCCAGTATATTGCAACTCTGCAGATATTTATGTTTGCATCAGCAATTGTGCAAAAACCTTTCACCTGAAATATAGAAACTGCCAATAAATGTCACTAAAAAAAATCAGAGACAAATCACAACCGCCTTCCTTCTGCCTATCCTTGACAGATATAAGAGCTTCTAGCACACAAGTATTACTATTTCTCTCAGAAATGACGAAATTGTCATTAACTTCTCTTCTGCCATTCATGATTCCCTATAATCTCAATATCATCTATGAAATTAAACAATGTCAATCACATAGTCTGGATCTGTCACTAATATTAGTCTTCTGTTATTAAGTGTATCAACATAAATTCTTTATTTTTTGTATAGCATAGCATTACATAGATATCACAAATTTTATTTTTCTATTCACCAATGGCCAGATAATTTATCAACATTACCTTAAACAAAAGTTTATTTAAAAATATGTATGCATATATTTCAGCATATTGATTTATCAGTGTAAGTTCTTGCTGTTAATGTTATTCTCCATAGTTTACATCCACATTTTATTTCACTCCTTGTTATGGCTTTATGTCACTGTGACCAAAATACTCAATGATGCCAACTTAGTGAAGGAAAGTTCATTTTGGGCTCAAGGATGCAGAGCTTTAGAGAATAGTCTACCGACTACATTGCTCTGAGCCCAAGGAGAGGCAGCACATGATGGAACAAATGGCATGGTGAAAACACAATGCTCAGCTCGTGGTGGCCAGGAAGCAGAGAAAAATGAAAGGTGTAGCCAGAGAGACAAGATATAACCTCCAATGCCACCAGTGACCCACCACCTTCAGTCATGTCCCACCGCTTACAGTTACCACCCCATACAGCAGTCCTTTCAAAGTATGAATCTGTTAATTAGGTTACAGCTGTCATAATCCAATCATTTCACCTTGAAATATTTCTTCATTAGCATAAAAGTTTTTGGAAGACCCCTCATATTCAAACCACAAAACTCCTGCAGTGATGAGCACCAAGATGACTGACCCTCTGGTAGCACTAGTAAAATTTAGATGAGCATCCTTCTTCATAATACCAAGAGAAGAGTAAGATTTTTCTTTTCCGAGATGTATATATCTGATCTGGAATATAACTACTGGATCACAGAATATGTAAGTACTTCAGTTGCCTGATTATTAACATATGTACAGTTATCAATAGCAGAGTTTTAACTGGACATTTGTCATTTTTTTTCTTTTTTTAAAGACCTACACTCACACAAATAACTACATTTAAAAAGAAAGATGATATCATAGTTACAATCTCATCCACAACCTTATCGATATTTAACTTTATTCAGCTTTATAATGTTTGCCAAATTAGAATGAAGTATAAATTTGTATCAATAATCTTTCAACATTTTTGATGATTTCAGTAGTTCCAGTATAGTTCAGTGATAGTTTCTGTCTGAAAACTTTGTCTGTAATACCGTTCAATAGCCAAATCTTTACTTTGATGTAATCATATTAATTCACATTTATGACAATTTTTCTTTAGAGCATTGCTTCAACTGTATTATCTAATTCCTCGGCTGTAAGCACTTTTCTACATTTCTCTCTACTAGCTGTGGATAGTAATTTAATGATATTATGTAGAGATATATGTTTATTTCACCTTATTTTCTAAGAGCCTTTCTCAATTTACTGTGGAGCCACCTTTGTCACATACAACACACAAACACACAATACACATATACACCTGCAAACACACAGACATACACACAGACATACACACACACATACACACAATGGTATATGTATTTTATCTCAATAACTAATAAAGCAAATCATTTCTAGTTACATGTAGCTACATGTAATGATTTTTAAAAATTGCTAATTTTATTGTGAAAGCCAACAGAAACTAAAAAAAGAAGATAATCAAATAACAACCAAAAAATACAAAATTTAAAGTAAAAATATTAATTAATACAGACAATGTCAGTCTATAATAAAAAATGATGTTCGACAATTCTCTTAAACAGGATGATTAAAAACCAGCATTTCAACTTTCACAATTAATATAAACTCTAATGAATATAACAAAGTCAGGCATATAATAAAAGGCCAACAGCTTTCCTAGAAAATAAGTGCTAAGTTTAAATAAATAAATAAAAAAGAGGCCAGATTCTGAGCCTAATAGATCAGAGAGGGGGGTTGAATTTCCCCCCTTTAATAAATGGAAAATTAATGAAATAGTTTAAGCATGAATGTGAGATGATATTTGTTTTTGTATATATAGATGTTTGTGTTACTTTGTCAAAAAGTATTACTTTTCTCTGAGAAACATGGCATATAAAATAGAGATGGGAAGAAGTTGGATTCTACCATAATAAACAAAGAAGGTAATGATTAAAGTTGGTATGGGATAAAATTTTGGCATTAAGGATTAAACTTGTGTAAAGATGAGTAGAATTCATTTTTAAGTTAAAATGAAGGAACAAGTAAAATATTAGATAGATTTTACTGATAAAGAAGTAATCAAGTAAGATTCTGAGATTTCCAGCTGTATTAACTGAAATGTTGATGGAGACATTATTATTCTGGAGAAAGATAGGAAAATATAAACTTCTGAGATAAGGTCAGGAAAAACAGGTTCATTTTGACATATTAAAATGAAGAAGGTTGGATAGAGTGGCTTGAGAAATGAATGGAATGAAGTACCATGGACTTGTTATGAATAGAAAACACTTTTATGAATGTTAATGGGATCATAAAAATTTCTTACCAGTGTTGTGATAAAAGCCTTACCTAATTCTGCTATCCTTTAACCACAATGGAGCAGGATCTAAAGGAGAAGGAATAGTGGAAAAAAAAAATCTATACTGAATTCTTCTAATTCAAAACTCTTCAGCCATTTAAGAGAAACAAGAGCATTCTACTCTTGATTTGAGATTGAAATTTTACCCGAACCAGAGATCCAAGATTGCTGAGAGCCATAGCCAAGCAGGAATGACGCATGGCATTTTTGGTTGAAAGGTGACCCCAGCAAGCCATGTTTCATTTGATAATCACTTAGCATCTAATCCTTTGTTGTCTTTTTGGTCTTCGCATCCTGTAGTTTTTCCAAAAATGACAAGAAAAACACCTATCATGAATGCTCCAAATATATTCACTGATGGGTCAAATAATGGTACAGCAGCAGTAGTTACACCTGATCAAACTTTTACATTTTTAGTACCCAAACAATCAGCTCAAAACGTAGAGCTTAATGCAGTATTACAAGCTTATGTGATGTTTAAAGATTCTGTATTTAATTTATTTTCTGATAGTCAGTATATAGTTAATGCTATAGTATCTCTTGAAGATGCTGGTAGGATTTCTCCTTCCTCTACTGTTTTCTCTTTGTTTTCCACTATACAAAGTCTAATCTGGGACAGAAAAGATCCATTCTTTATAGGACATATCAGGGCACATACAGGATTTCCTGGAGCCCTTAGTTTGGGCAATGATTTAGCAGATAAAACTACACATGACATACATATTTTCTCTACACTAGAAGAAGCTACAAATTTTCATAAAAGGTTCCATGTCAATGCTAATACTTTACAAAAGCATTTTAAAGTAACTAAGGAACAAGCCAGACATACAATAAAACAATGTCAAAATTGTGTGACCTTTTTACCACAAGTTAATCTTGGATTCCAGAAAGACTAACCAAAGCGATTTCTACAGACCAAAAAGAAGATGATTTGACTCAAATCCATAACAGCTGATATCCAGAGCTCCAGCTTGGCTATTCTTATATCTGTGACAGTGATTAACCAGGATGCTTTTTTCAATATCTATTTTATTATTGCCTTTTCCCACATCATAAAGTTCTATTTTATTTTTTGAGCTCATACAGACCTAGGTTAATGTTTTTTCGATCAGTTTTATTTTTTGACTGTGGAATTTTTAAACATTGCAATGGAGATTTCACCTGTGTAAAGCTACAAGGCCTTTACTATTGTCTTATGTGTTGTATGTTTGTGTGCACACTTGTGTTTTGTGTTGTATGTCTGTATGTGCATATGTCCATATATCATATATGAGGAGTGCTCATGAAAAAATGGATCCGAATTTTTTTTATTATTCTCGTGATTTTAATGGTTTAATTTAAATTGGGTAAACAGATGTTGAGGATTGTTTTAATATGTGTATAAATAAGGAGGTTAACATATCTGTGTGTTTACTTTCACCTTTCCTTCTCATTATATTTAATAATTCTGTTCAGGATAATGTAAATTGTTCAGAAAATTGTTTTCTTAGTACCTGTTGGAATGTTACATATTTATTTTAGCATCATTGCCAGAATTCCTATCTTCATCCCAGTGCCGGTGAAGACAAAGATAAAACCAAACTACAGCTTCTTTGATAGTTATCACAACAAACTGTATAAACTGATGCATCAATGAATAATAACTCAACAAGTAATGCTCAATCAAGGAGTCGATTTACTTTGGGAGGAAATGGACATATTGATGGATTCCTCTGCTTTGAACTGCTTGCAGAACTTGCCTGGACTATGTATCACATGTATGCATTGTGAACTATCTGTTCGTGCAGCGAATTGTGGCAGTGCTGGTGTATCTTTGCTGATGGTGTCACCAGTGATACAATTTTTCCAAAGGAGCCGTCAATTGGCTTGGTGTCATGGCATTTCTGTATCCTCCTCCCTTCTGCTAGTGATGGTCTAAAATTTTGGGGCCAACAGAGGTGAGGCTAAGAACCTCACCCCCCCACTGGTGCATTGGCCTATCAACAAGTATGGCTGTCTGCTGGACCGGTAGTCAGTGATGGATATGATCCAATTGCAGTGGTACCAACCAAAGACAGGAGGCTGATGCCTAGAGGTCAGCTCATCCCATGACGGGTAAGAACCATATGTTGTATTGGACAACCTAACAGGCACAGTCCCTAAGCCACATTGCTTGTTGTTTAATTAAACAGAAGGGGGAGATGCTGAGAGCCATAGCCAAGTAGGAATGATGCATGGCATTTTTGGTTGAAAGGTGACCTCAGGAAGCCATTGAGATGATAATGATTATGTTAAGATGCACATTCAATTGGAGATTAGACCCCTTCTGTCTGCCTAGGCCTGCTACTTTGGAGCTCTCCAGGGACTCTAGGAGAGTTCCCATTGGTTGGGGAAGTTTGGTAGGAGGGAATTCTGGAGGAGGGATTTCCTGTTGGAGTAGTGTGTCCTGAGAGGAGCCGCGTGGCGTGGTTCAGCATTTTTTCCAGGGAGCGTGTGTTCCTGCTTCAGTGGCTCATGATTTGTGCCCTGCCAGACTGCAGCACAAGATGGCGGGCCAGAGGAAGGCAGCATTCTGTGCCATTCTGTGACCCAAGTCTCAACTAATGGAAATACTGCTTTCCTGAAAGTGATAGAGGACTCCTCTACAGTTGATTCCGTGCTGGAATCACGGCCACTGTCCTGCAGAGGGCCTGGGCCTCAGCTTAGAAATGGACTCCCAATGACTCGCCCACACAAATCTCATGGGTGACTTAAGTGGACCACCAACATAAGCACTGGTGCAGATACTGCTCCCACAAAGGACATTCAACTGGTACCCACGTGCAGGAACTCTGGCCACCCCATCCATGTGAGCCCCCATCTACCAATATGGGGCTTCCCCAGTTGCCCCATCTTGGGACTCAGCAGCTACTGCCATAGTTCTCTACCCACAGTCACTTGCCTGCACCTGGGAAAATCACAGGCTCTGAAGAAAGCCCGGCCATAACACTGCATGCCACATAGTTCATCTCTGACTGCATCACACAGCACAATCACCCGACCTAACCCAAGATCCCATCACTGAAAGCAGCTGTCTCCATCTTTAGTTACCTCCATCACCATCTTTAGTTGGGGCAACTACCAGTTTGGAACACTGGATAGCCAGGTAACCATAGTTTTCTAATTTCCTAGAATCCTCAGCAGCCACTAACTTGGCACAGTGACTGCCCAATAAAAATCAGCCCTCCATGGCAGGTGCTCAGCCACCAGAGTACAACACACAAGACTCTTAGAGAGAAAGGTTTCCGATTAGGAAGTAGAAAGTGAGAGGGTGAGGGAGATACACTTTAGAGACTAATTTAGAGGACAGAAACTCTGAGGTCTACAGGAGAGAAAAGAAGATAAGATCTGGTTCCCACATCACAGGAGCAGATCCCAAAGGAGATCCTTGAGGTGCAGTCTCCCAAAGGGACCAGCGGGTGCCATACCCCACTTACAGGTGCCCTGCACCCAAGATCAACCCTCATACCCTGTTAGCCTCCAGGACAGACATACCAACAAAGAACAGACAACCCAACCTATTGGATAAGAAGGGAAGAAGAAAATATACTGATCTCCAACCAAAACAATCCTGTTTTTTCCTTCCTTCAAGATTTTTTTTCTTTTCTCTTTATTCTCCCACCCTCACAACACCAACTTATCTGAAACTAAGTAGTTTGCGTGAATTAGGATATTGTGAACTGAGACATCTGAATAGTACATTATAGTTGTGTTGTATATCCTTTTTCTTCTATTTTTTCTTTTTTCTCCAATTTTTACTTCTTTAACATGTTTTAATTTTCTTAATATATATGTTTGTTTGTTTTATGTATTCTACTGTCTTCCCTCTTAATTGTCTAACCTAAATTATTATCTCTCTATTCTGCTACTAACCTTCTTTCTTAGATTTCTCTTTCACACTTCCTAAGATATCATAACTCTATATCCTCATCTCATACCTCCTCAGCATATCTTCCTATACCTCAGCCCTGGTTCTTTGTCCATCATAAGAAACTGTAAACCCTTCTACCAACCTACTGATTATATTGTAGATAATAATTGAATTCACCATTTCTGTACATTGTAACTCAATTGTAAAGGTCTTAATAACAACTATTTGTTTTTAGGTGGTATTTTGTTTATATTGGGATATGATAACAATGTCCTTCTCCTCAGAGGAGAGATATTGGAACCTTACAGGGGCACTATCAGCCTATAAGGTAAAAAATCCACAGAGTTAGAAAGGAAGAGACACAAGCAACATGAAAAGACAAGGGAAGAAAGTGCCCCAAACAAATAAAGATATCACATTATGAGAATCCATGGCTAGCACAGCAGATGAAATGACAGAGAAGGAGTTCAAGATATACATCATTAAATAGTTCTGTGAGTTAAAAGATGATATAAGAGAGCAAATATAGGCAACACAAGATCATTTCGGCAAAGAGCTACATAAGCAAATACAGAAAGCAAAAGATTATTTTGTAGGGAGTAGAGGTTCTAAAGAAAAAACAAACAGGAATCCTCAAAATGAAAGAAACAATAAACCAAATTAAAAGTTCAATTGAAAGTATCATCAACAGATTAGACCACTTGGAGGAAAGGACTTCAGACAATTAAGACAAAATGTATAATCTTGAAAAAATGTAGACCACACAGTGAAAATGGTAAGAAACCATGAGCAGATCATTCAAGAAACATGGAATATCATAAAAAGACCAAAATTAAATGTTATAGGAATAGAGGAAAACATAGAGTTTTAAACCAAAGGAATAAACTATCTTTTCAACAAATAATATCAGAAAATTTTTTAAACATGAAGAACAAATTGGAAAACAAAATTCATAGACTTACATGACACCAAATGTACAAAATCACAACAGATCCACATGAAGTCACATTATAATAAAAATGCCTAACATACAGACAGAGTAAGGAGAGAATATTAAAAGCCACTGGAGAAAGAAATCAGATTACATATAGGGGGAAACCAATTAGGTATGTGGAGATTTTTCAACCCAGACCCTGAAAGATAGAAGATCCTGGAATAGCAGGTATCAAGCTCTGAAAGAAAATGCATGCCAACCAAGAATTTTTGTATCCAGCAAAATTAAACTTTAGATTTGATTATGATATAAAAATCTTCCATGATAAACAACAACAACAACAAAAACAGTTTAAAAATTACAGCTAGAAATCCTGCACTACAGAACATCCTTGTCACAATATTCTATGAAGAGGAAATGACAAACAACAATAAAAATAAGAGGGGAGGTATTACACAAAATAAAAGCCTAATAAAAGGAGAAACAAAGTCAAGTTAAATAGCAAAAATGGTTGAGAATACAAATCATGTCTCAATAATAACCCGAATTAATGGCTTAAACTCACCAATCAAAAAACATAGACTGGCAGATTGGATTTAAAGAAACACCCCAAAATATGCTGCCTTCAAGAGACTCATCTCATAGGAAAAGACATATATAGACTGAAGGTGAAAGGTTGGGAAAAATCATACCACTCACATGGACTGCAGAATTAAGCAGAAGTTTTCAATCTCATATCAAATAAAGTACACTTTAGGCTAAAGTTTATCAAAAGCAACAAAGAAGGACATTTCATACTGCTCAAGGGAACTGTACACCAACAAGACATAACAATTATAAATATATATACCTCAAAAAAATGGAACTTCTATGTTCATCAAACAAACTCTTCTGAAGTTCAAGAGTCAAATTGACCACAACACAATAATGCTGGGTGACATTAACACACCTTTTTCAATGCTGAATAGAACTTCCAAACAAAAGCTGAACAAAGAAACTATAGAACTCAATAATACAATCAATAACTTAGACTTAAGGGACGTATATAGAATATTTCATCCTTAAACATGTGAATACATTTCTCATCAGCAGCATACAGATCCTTCTCTAAAATAGAAGAATATATTATGCCACAAAGCAACTCTTACCAAATATATAAAAAAAGTATGAGATTCTGTCCTGTATTCTATCAGATCATAATGGAATTAAATGAAAAATCAATGATAAAATAAAAAATAAAAACTACTCCAACACCTGGAGACTAAATAACATGATACCAAGTGAACAATGGGCTGCAAAAGACATCAAGGAGGAGATTAAAAAATTATTAGAGGCAAATGAGAACACTGATATAACATACCAAAATCTCTGGGACATTACTAAGAGGAAAGTTCATTGCATGGAGTTCATTCATTCAAAGAGTAAAAAGTCAACAAATAAATGACCCAGAATTACATCGCAAAGCCCTAGTAAAAGAAAAAAAAAATCAACACCAAAAGTAGTAGAAGGTAGGAAATAATTAAAATCAGAGCTGAAATCAATGAAATTGAAAGAAAAGAAACAATTGAAAAATGACAAAACAAAACATGATTTTTCAAGAAAAAAATAAAATAAAGTTGACAAACCCTTAGCCATGCTAACATGGAGAAGGAGAGAGAAAACTCAAATCACTAACATACATGATGAAAAAGGAAATATCACAACAGACACTGCAGAAATACAGAAGAAAATTAGACATTATTTTGATAACTTGTACTCTAATAAAATAAAGAAACTATCAAAGTCATCAATTTCTGGAGGCATATGTAGTGCTCAAATTGAACCAGGATGAGATACACAATTTAAACAGATCAATTTCAAGTAAGGAAATAGTAGACACCATCAGAATCCTACCAACCGAGGAAAGCCCTGGACCAGATGGATACACAGCTGAGATCTACAAGAGCTATAAAGAAGAACTAATACCTATATTCTACAAATTATTTCATGAAATAATAAGAGAGGCAGCACTTCCAAACTCATTCTATGAAGCCAATATCACCCTGATTCCAAAACCAGGCAAAGACACATCAAAGAAAGAAAACTTCAGACCAATATCTCTAATGAACATAGATGATAAAATTCTGGCAAATCAAATATAAAAACATATACATAAGATAGTGAACCATAATCAAATGGGGTGCATCCCAAGAATGCAAGTTTGGTTCAACATATGGAAATCAATAAATGTCATTCATCACATCAATAGAGTAAATATAAGAATTATACTATCATCTCAATTGTTGCAGAAAAAGCACTGACAAAATACAGCACCCATACATTTTCAAAACACTAGAAAAATTAGGGATAATTGTAACATATCTCAATATCATAAAAGCTATTGAGGCTAAGCCCCAGGCCAACATCATTCTAAATGGAGAAAAATTGGAAATATTTCCTCTAAAAACTGGAACAAGACAAGGATGCTGTCTTTCAACACTTCTATTTAACATAGTTCTTGAAACATTGGCCAGAGGAATAGACAGATGAAAGAGATTAAAGGGATACACTAGGAAAAGAAGAGCTCAAATTGGTACTATTTGCTTATGATATGATTCTATACCTAAAACACTATAAAAATTCCACCAGAAAACTTCTAGAACTAGTAAATGAATTGAGCAAAGTAGCAGGATACAAAAGCAACACCCATAAATCAAAGGCATTTCTGTATATCAGTGGCAAATTGTCTGAAAGGGAAAATGCAGAAAACTACTCCATTTATAAGAGCCTCAAAAACAAATAAAAAACTTGGGAATCAACCTAACAAAAAAGGTGAAAAACCTCTACAACAAAAACTACAGAATACTAAAGAAAAAAAATTAAAGATGACCTTAGAAGATGGAAAGATCTCCCTTGTTCTTGAATAGGCAGAATTAATATTGTCAAAACAAACATACCAAAAACACTATAAAGATTTAATTCAATCAAAATCCCAATGACATTCCTCATAGAAATAGAAAAAAAAACAGTCATAAAATTTATCTGGAAAAATGAGAGACCCAGAATAGCTAAAGCAATCCTTAGCAAGAAGAGTGAATCAGGTGGCATCACTATACCAGATCTTAAAACTTCTATACCTAAAATACTATAAAAATTCAACATATGGAAACCAATAAATGTCATTCATCATTTATCAGAGAAATTGTAACAAACATCATGGTATTGGCACCAAAACAGACTGGTAGATCAGTGGTATAGAATAGAGGACACAGAGACTAACCCAAAAATTATAAATACCTTATAGTAGACAAGAGTGCCAAAAACATACATTGGAGAAAAGATAGTCTCTTCAACAAATGGTGTTGGGAAATCCATATGCAATAAAATTAAATTAAACCCCTACCCCTCACCATGCACAAATCTCAATTCAAAATGGGTCAAGGACCTAGGAATTAAACCAGAAATACCGCGCCTATTAGAAGAAAAAGTAGGTCTAAATCTCCATCATGTCGGATTAGGCCCCAACTTCCTTAATAAGACTCCTGTATCTCAGGAATTAAAATTTAAAATCAATAAGTGGGATGAATTCCAACTAATATGCTTCTTCTCAGCAAAAGAAACAATTAGTGAGGTAAATAAGAGAGCCTACCTCTTGGGAGCAAATTTTTACCCCTCACACATTAGATAGAGCACTAATCTCTAAGGTATATAAAGAACTCAAAAATCTAAGCACCAAAAAACAAATAACCCAATCAATAAATGGGCCAAGGACCTGAATAGATACCTCTCAGAAGAAGATATACAATCAATCAACAAATATATGAAAAAATGTTCAACATCTCTGGCAATTAGAGAAATGCACATCAAAACTACTCTAAGATTTAATCATACTCCAGTAAGAATGGCAGCTATTAAGAACATAAACAACAACAAGTGTTGTGGAGGATGTGGAGAAAAAGGCATGTGCATACCTTGCTGGTGGGACTGCAAATTAGTGCCACCAATATGGAAAGCAGTACAGAGAATCCTTGGAAAGCTGGGAATGGAACCACCATTTCTCTGAGCTATCCCACTCCTTGGTCTATACCCAAAGGACTCAAAAACAGCATACTACAGGGAAACAGTCACATCAATGTTTATAGCAGCACAATTCACAATAGGTAAACTGTGGAACCAAATTTGATGTCCCTCAGTAGATGAATAGATAAAAAGAATGTGGTATATACACACAATGGAATATCACATAGCAATAAAAGATAATAAAATCATGGCATTTGCAGGAAAATGGATGGAGTTGGAGAAGATAATGCTAAGTGAAGTTAGCTAATCCCTAAAATCCAAATGCCAAATGTTTTCTCCGATATAAGAAGGCTGATTCATAGTAGGTTTGGGAGGGTGAGCATGGGAGGATTAGACAAACTCTAGATAGGGCAAAGGGGTGGAAGGGGAGGGGGTATGGGGGTAGAAAATATGATGGAATGAGATGGACATCATTACCCTAAGTACAGGTATGAATATATGAAGGGTGTGAATATACCTTGTATACAACCAGAGGTATGAAAAATTGTGATCTATATGTGTAATATGATCTGTAATGCATTCTTCTGTCATATATAACAAGTTAGAATAAAAGAAAAAAGAAATTATACCCAATCTGAGTTTTTTTTTTTTTTTAAATGGAAAAAGAAAGGAGACACAGATGCAGAGGCAGGAACAGAATGGCTGCCCCTCCAAGCAGCCTTGTTTATTTATATCAAAACATTACATTAGGTCATCAGTGCCATGACTACATTATTATTTAGTATTACTTTAATCCCAGATGCTGAATATGTGAGATCAAAGTCCAGGCTGATTAAGACACAGAGCCTCTTCTCGAAGGGCATTACCATAGCAACTAGATACTGCACCTGTATTAGTTATCTTGCCGAGCATCAAGTGTGAGAAACAGAGTGCCAGTTACCCCCGAGAGTTTGCTCACCAGAGGAACACTGATGTACAGGGAACTGTACATTTCCATGTTCAGAATACCTAGAGGAAAGCAACTTTAATTTAAAAGTTAATTGTCATTGTTGACAGGAAAGAATGATTCTACATTATAATTTGAAAGCAGAGAAAGCATTTTTATATCCTTACACATTTATTTGAGTTATCTTAATCAACCAGTTAGTTGTTTTACCTCTAAGATATTGTGTAAATAATGTTTTCATGTTTTACTTTTGAGTGTTAAAGCTTTCATGTTGACAGAGTTTCAACTGTATCATCAATGATAATTATACACCAATAAAATCTCTCATTTCTTGCATTTTAAACTTTCATCCTTTTGTGTTAGCCTTTCACTGATGTGACCAAAATACGTGACAGAAACAACTTATAGGAGGAAATGTTTACTTTGACTCAAAATTTCAGAGGTTTCAGTCTGTGATCTGTCAACTCCACAGCTCTGGCATGAGGTGAAGAAGAACATCATGGCAGAAGTGTGTGGCAGAGAAAGATTGCTCAGCTCAAGACAACTAGGAGCCAGAGGTGTGGGGGGTGGGGGTAAAGGGAGAGAGAGAGACAGAGATAGCAATTGAGCAAGCTAAGAGCCAGGTACAAAATATAACCCCCAAGGGCAGGCTTCCAGTAACCAACTTTCTACCCATATGCCAGTAGTAACCACCCAATAATCCATAAAAATTATTAAATCATCAAAAGGATTAGCCCACTTATCATATTATGGCTCTCATGAACTAATAATTTCACTTTTGAACATTTCTGCAGTTTTTATCTCATGAGATTTTTCAGGCACAGCTCATATCCAAACCATAACACTTTTAAAGATAGTTATTACTCAAGGAAATATTAGCCTTAATAAATATTTCTGACATGCAAATGACTAACATAAAAATTATTTGGGGTATAAGGAATGGTGTGTGGGAAATTGCACTGCTATCCCAAATTTATTGAAATAGAAAAGATAAAATAATTGATAGTAGTAAAAATGAGCAAAATAAAGGAAACAATAGCAACAGAGTGTAATTTTATCTATTTTTCCATATTAGTTTTTTTTTTATCTATATCTGATCCTGTGACTATGGAATTCATAAGCTTTTTCAGCTTATCCAAACACATGGATAAAAACACCACCAACAAGGTCTGCCTCCAATTCAGACAGCTGCTGCTGGGATAAGTTGTTACCCATTGATAACCTTCCTCAAATGGACCTAACCCCTTTGAAACACAAGTGGTAGAATTCTATTGTTATTCTGAAGGGGTTTTCTGTAATACTAAGCCTTCAGTTATTAATTGCATCCCTAATGCATCCAAAAAAAATGTGCTTTCAGGAGGAACAGGTGAATTTGTAAGAAAGACTGCTTTGTAAAGTTGATTTTTCTATCTTGAGTGCTATTTATTGATCAAATGCCAGAAACAAACTGAGTTTAAACTTATTTCTCATTTGTCCTCCATAGTTTCTCATTACTATAGCGGGGGCAGGGAGGGGTGCAGGGAAAGGATGGAAAGCGTTTTGAATGCTCCGTGGCTGCTAGAACTTACCATGTAGTGGCGTGAATAGCTGCACCTAAGAAGGGCTGATAGGGGATTCATGGTAGTTATAAGTGCACTGCTACTTCTTTGTAAATGCATTAAACACATTTGTTTATACCTGTTTTAATATTAATAGTAATATTATGGGTGAATTTCTATAGTGCAGGTTTTTCTAAGAACAGAGATCCATGATGTCTTGTAGTACATTCCATACAAAAAAAATCAGTGGCTGTTATTCGTTATTTTACAGAACCAAATTGATGTTCCCAATATTAGAAAGAAGAAAGAAAGAAAATACATGATTTAGTCGAACATTGAATCTGTGGAATAATACTTGCATATGTCCAGTAAGACAGATTTTCAAGTTATTTTTATTTCTCAACCTATTTGCAGTTATACTAAAAATACATTTATCTACAGAAAGAACTAAAACTAAGAGATAAAGTTTTGTTATTTTCTGTAGCATCTAAACATATGTTTTGAATTTTAAATTATACATACCATTATAAAACTTATATTATTTGATTGGCAGCTATGAAATATAGCAAATAATTGTATACTGCTAATGCCTACTTGTATTTTTGTATGGTGACTGCTTATAATTTTATATTGCCTTGGCATCTATTTTTGAATGCAAGTTTAGCTTTCTCATACCAGAACCAGGGTTCAGTCACCCTTGACACAGACTCTAATTCCACTCAACACACTAATAGCTTAAGCTGTAGGCCAGAGATAAGAATTAAGGGGACTCTCTTCCTCCAAGCAGATTGGGCTTCTTGCTTTCCTGTGTATTCCTTTAAAGGAACCACTCAGGCGTTTGACAAAAGTTTTAAGTTACCCACACCTATTCCCCATTATATTCTGCCAGATGCCATGGTCAGTCCTGTCTCCCTGACTGTGTGCCCTGATCTCCATGTATGTGACTTGCAGGTGTGTTGTATACCCCAGGGGTAAGTAATAAAAATACTCAAATGTTTACATTGTGGATTTGTTTGTTTAAAAATCCCTCTATAACCCACCTCTGATGGAGACACTGTGAAGTGACCCATTCAGTAAATTTAAACAGCATTCTTCCAAATGAAAAAAGAATTGATAAACAAATCGAAACACATGGATCCAAAGAAATGGCAAACAAATCCAAACACATCCAAACAAAAGCAAACAAACAAAGAGAAACACTTTGAGGACTGAAAACCTATCGACATTTATATTTTAATTTACACACTGTTGGAAAACTATATAAAAAAAGGAGTGGGAACTTCAAAATTAGAAAAAATATAAAAATGTAAAATAAGAATAAAGCTAATTGATTAAATATATTATATTAAGTCAATGATGGAATTCCTGGAAAATCTAGGCTTTTGTAGTTTTCTTGAGTTTCTAAATTTTTAACTTTCCTTATCTGAGTTTGATTGATTACTTGTTTATCTTCTTTGTTTTCTTGAACTTATTTATCATTTTGTAGAAAATGATCAAATTTTCAAAAGTTTTCATTATTTTTTTCTTGATGATGACCTGTCTTTAATACTGTTTTCATAAATATTATTTTACTTACCATGCATGCAATAGTGTAATGGCTAGTTCATCCACACAGCCCTCATGCATAAATCACAGGCTCTTCTTTGTTGTGATATCCTGGAAATGGCACAACTCCAATGACCCTTGGCCTGTGACACAAGGTTACAAAACCAGCAAACAAATCAAGAAGCTCTCAGGAGAATTCTAGCATTGAAAAATATGATAATTGAAACAAAAGATTCACTAGTTATCAACAGTATATATAACTGGAAGAATAAAAATGTAGTAAACTTGAAAGGAAAATCTAAAGATTCAGGAAGTTCAAAAAATTTCAGGTGCATGAAGTCACATATCCACAAGGGAACACATTGAAGTCAAAATATTTAAAGCCTAACAAAAGGTGAATTTTTTGCAATCAGACAAGAGAAAAATTATACATCATTTAACAGGGAAAAGCGATATAATCATCAGTCTAAAACCTGAATTTCAACTTGGCCTGCATGAATGAATCTGAAAGAAAAATCAAAGAATATGATATATAAGATTATGAAATACTACTATTCTTATTACGCTATCCTGTGTATACTGGGAGTGTTGCTTACTCACTCTTGAATGTCAAGTTCAAAGGTTTAATCTCTTAGTTAATGAAAAGATTCATCAATGAAGCATGTGCTCTGAGCTTCCTTTCTGTCAACCTAGCTATTTGTGAATGACAATAGAAAGTCTCATAATAAGGTATTTTTCTACAAAGAGTATAATACCTCCATGACCAATATCTTTGTTTCCACTGTCACCAAGATGAATAACATGTGTTTTTGTCTTTTAGGGACCATGGTGATTTTTTTTTTAACCAATGATGGCATTATCCTGTGGATAAGTGTAGAATGAAATCTTAAGAGGAAAAGGCCAAGTGGACCCCCTCCATGGATTAACTACTCTTCTACATTAGATGGGCCATATCTACTTCTGCTGCCAGCAGATAAAACTTGGATTTTTGATTGATTGTACACTTTGGGAACTTTTGATGATTCCTTTGTACATTGTATCTTTTATATTACTAACATCTCACGATTGTCATAAATCTCACAATTTTCCATTGTGTTCCATTTGAAAAGAACTGGTAGCATTTGGAATGCTTCCTCATTCCCAGCAGTTACACATCTATCTGAGTCAGAGAGCTGTAGGTTGTCCCTTCCTGATTTCCCCATTAACGAGAAAGAAACGATAGAGTTCATCAGACATAAAGGAATGATGTTGTGAAACATTTCAAGGATACAGTGCTCACTCACTCGCTTTCTGTACCTTCTCCCCATATTCTCAACAGCTAACTAGAATACTTAAGAGATAAAAAAATTATCAATGCAAAAAGTAGGCATTTGTGATAGATTAAAGGATTCAAAATATGAGTGAATTATGTCAAGCTATGTTATTTTGATTGCATTAGATATTATAAAATCACAGAAACTACTATAAGACAGACATAGTAAGCATTTGAGAAAAGCAGAACAGAGATGTTAAAAAGGATACTATTTGTGATTAAAGGGGGCAGTTGAGAGCTGCAGTTGTTTTGAGCCATGGTGATATTCAAGTGTGTCACTGGAATGTGAAACCATGTTTAAGGATTTTGGGGTTCTACTGTAAATAAAGGGAAATTGGTCATGAACATGGAGATACTTATGCTATCCCTGCAACACACAAACTTGAGCTGGATAGACAGCAAGAAACTTAGGAAGAATTTGAAGAGGATGACAATACAGCACAGAGTTATTTAGGTAATTAACAAGTGATGCAAGAGTTTAACAAAGTCAGATGCCATAGCAATCTTTCAAACAATTATCTTTTGTTTACATATTCCTCAGCATGGAAATAACCTAGGTGCCCTAAAACTGATGAATAGATAAAGAACTTGTGGTATATATAACAATGGAATATTTCTCAGCCATTAAAAAGAATGACTTTATGACATTTGCCAGAAAATGGATGGATATAGAGATTATTATGTTAAGTGAAATAAGCCAATCCCAAAAAATCCAAAGGTTAACTGTTCTCTCTGATATGTGAAGGCTAACCCTCAACAAGGGGGGGTGGAAGTGGGGAGAAAAGGAGTTCAGTGGACTAGACAAAGGGGAATGAAGGGAAAGGAGGGGGGAAGGGAATAGGAAATACAGAATGATTCTGAGATAAATTTCCTATGTAAATGTATCAATACACCCCATTAAATCTCTACATCATGTATAAACACAAGACTGGGATCCTAATTAGAATCATATCTACTTCATGTTTGAATAAATCAAATTATACTCTACTTATCATATATAAATGAAAATAACACCAATTTAAAAAAAATAATAAAAAACAAAAACTATGATAAAAATAATTTTATTAAAAAATAACTAAACCTTCTACAAAAGTAAAAGTTCACTCCCTTTACATTAACATGTTTTTCTTCTGACAAAGACCTGCCTCTCAAGTGCTCTTGATATCACTTGTCACTTAACAAAGTTCATATTATTGTGTTGGCTGAAAGTCACATTCAATTTTCACAACCTCTTTATTAATAATCAGTGTGTTCTCAGGAGACAAATCCTCATACCTGCTTTATAAAAAAAAGCTAATGGCTTTTACATCCATTGCAAAAGCAAGTCATTTAGGAGACAAAGTCTCTCTGATTGTTTCAACCAATTTAAACTAAATTGAAATGCCTTGATATGCAACCCTGTCTGAATGTGCTATGAAAGATTAAGGTACCTTGGCACAAAGTATGGGGTTAGACTGAAGAAATGCCAACATACCCTTTGAATTTCATTCATTATCTAAATTTCTGACTTCCATGTTTGCTTTTTAAACCTGTTTCATAAGCTACGTAGAATCCTCTAATTTTTTACATTATTAAAATAATATTTTCACTTGGTATTGCCAGTAGATGAAATATAATAATGAAATATAATACCACAATGACATTAATTTATTATATAAAAGGATAACAAAGTTATAAGCTTTTGCAATATATAAGATCCAGAGGTTTGATCACAATATAGGTATCTTTTTTTGTAAGATGTCCCTTTAAATGTCAATATTAAAATCCCCTCTATTTTCTCTTCAATATTTACTGCATTTTGTTTTTATCCAAGACTCATTAATCATTTTGGAAAGTTCTGCAAAACAAGGGGCAATCCATTATACCTGAGAAGGGGAGGGAAGACTCTAATTGCTTTTTGTTTGTTATAAAGTGCTGAAATAATGACTAGTTAATTCGGTCATATTGTTTGGCATTTGAAATTACCTGGAGTCTTAGAACATAAATGTAGTGAAGAGTGTAGTAAGATTCACAATTACAACACTGACTTATTGAACCATGTCTTAGGAATTATGCCAAGTACTTCATATTCATAAGTCTAATTTAACATTCTCAGCAATTCTATGCTCCATATAAAAATCATCTCATTGTACAGAAAACTTAATCTACAAGAGGTGAAGTCACATATCCAAGTTTACACAAGCAGGTAGGGGAATTAGAGTAGAAACTTATCTATTGACCTTATAGTTCTTCCTAACAATTGTTTCTACTTTCTAGTGAAATAATAATATTAATGTCCCACGGAGGAATATTTTTAAAAAGATACTTGCCAACTGTGTGATAAAGCCACACATTTATGATCCTGTGGTTATCTACTTGCTAATTTTTGTTACTATGCAATTATTCATCAGTTTGATTGTACAGAGAGATTGTTTGCTCAGATAGTTTGTGGTAATTGCTATGTCTGTTGTTGATATAATGCCAATCTGTATTTTCCAAAGAATGAATTCATTAATTTTTTCAAAAATATCTTTTCAAAGATAGTTGCACTATTGACCCTTAAAATGAAAGCAAACAAATACCTAACAAGATGTTTTTGCTAAGTATATTGATTCTGTTATAAAATACTATAAAAATTGATTCTGTTATAAAATATAATTTATTTATAACACGATTAAATGTTCATACAGAAAGTACTGATTTTACCCACAAGGAATTAAAAAGTTAGTTGGAGTTAGATGTTTTTTTGTTTCCTTTAGATTTTTAAGACAAATATTCAGGTTTCTCTCTGTTTTTATTTATTTATCTATCTATTTATTTATTTATTTATTTATTTATTGTTGTTATTTGATGCATAAAATGATAATTTTGTTTGTGTAGGTATTATATAAATCTTTTTCAATTTAGCATCATTAAATACTTTTATGTACATCAGAGTATTCTCTTTTTTTTCATTAAGAAGTTATAATTATAAATATGTAGAAAATCTCAAGCTAATCAATTTCGTATTTCACTTTTTCTTTTGCTTTAGAAAAATCCTAGAAACTGAAGCTTTGGAAGTAACTTCTCTCAATTTCATTGCAAGCTCACACGAGTTTACTAACTATAAACTTTTTTCCATTGCACAACTAGCCACAATCATGGCAACTTGAAACAATATATCTTTATAGTTTTTTGGGTAGAATTCAAACAGGGCTTAAGTGGGCCTCTGCTTAGCAATTCATAAGGCTACAATCCAGGTTTCCGGCAAATGGCTTTGTCAGCCTAATTTCTACCAGGACAAATTCCCTTCCAAGCTCATTTACATCATGGGAAGAAGTAATCTTGCAGTTGTTCGACCCAGGAGCCCAGTTTCCTGCAGCTCTTAGAGGTGACTTGGGCTCCTTGCCATGTGTACTTTCCCAGCAAAACCACTTACTTCATCAAATCAGTAAGGAGAACCTGCAGAGAAAATCTTATTGAGATGGAGCCTTATCTAGTGTAGCAATGACAGAAGTCATCACTTTTGCCATGTTTAATCAGATAGAGGTACATCACACGTCCTTCCCTGAGATGGTGGGACTGGAAGACAAGGGTTCATGGTTGGCTGCTTTACAATCAGGGTCCATTGCATCCAACACAAAGAAATAAGCCTTGCAGAGGTGTCCTTAAATACTCCTAGAAATTTTAGTGACAACTGAAGTTTGTTTAGCATCCAATATGCAAAAACAGTCATTTGTAGGTGATGCTAAATTAGAGGGCAGACTTTATATTTGAAGTACCCTTGACACTTCAGTATTTAACTTTTTTTTAAATTTATCTGTTATAAATAGAGCAATGATGTAGTACATTTGTGTTGCTTTACTTGTAAAATAGTAAATTTTATTAAAATAGTAAGTTCTAGTGGTACATATGACTAATACAATCATTAATAGTAATTATTCATGAAGGAGCGAATCAGTGACTGCCTGCCTGCCTGATTGAATACATTAATTCAAAAAACAAAATGAAAAATGATGTAAAGACACATGGGCACATATACCAACATTCCTTTCTGTCAAAACTTAGATAATTTGTAGATTTCCATAATTTACAAAATACATCTTTAAAAACCTCTAACTTGGTTCTCCTAACACTGTAAAACTTGTTCAGTTTTGATTATTCCCTGAACTTACAGCCTAAAGGGAAAAAAAAAGCTTAAGAAGAATTTTGTTGAATATATTATATCAAAATGTGATCAGGAGTAAAAAACAAAGGAAAAGCCAAAATACAAGGGTGAATCGTACTTCCTGAAGATCTGTCACAATGAAAAAGGAGAAAAGCCTATGTTCTTTCTTTCATGCTCTCTGAGGGAAAGATTAGGAGATTAAGATGATTCTAAAAAAAAAATAAAAGGCAAACAAACAAGCAGAAAAGCACCAGAGGAATGGGCTGGGGAATAAAAATGATAATATCAAAAAATGTTCCTCCTTGTTCTCAGGGAAGAACACTTATTTCATACTAAAATTCTTAAATTTGTATAAATGTATATCATTTGGAATATTTTAAGAATAATCTCTTCATCTTGGTATTTAGCATAAATAAAGTTGAACATCATTTCAATTCAAACAATTATGGAATGCTCTAAAAATGCATATTTTGTCTAGGTAAAAGGTACTTCAAAACTGTTTTAATCTTACTTAAGAATTATGAATTATTAATACTCTTGCTTTTCCTGGATGTCATTTCTCTTCAGATGTAATGATTCAAGTTATATAGATTTAAAAACAGGAGGAAAATTCAACAACTGCAGTTAGACTATTATACTGAGAAAAAGTTAGGTGAAGCCTACATGTGCTATAGCATGGAATCAGACTTACAGTCAGTTCTTGATTTTCACAGCAGTTGCATGAAGCTGCCACAAATACTAGACTAGGGAACTCTGAATCATCACTCCTAGGGGAAATACAGGCTTAATTTCTTGTGAATGTCTGGTTGTGATATTTTTGTCAACTTATCAATGTATAAACTTTTTAAAACTTTATTCTAATTTGTTATATATGATAGCAGAATGCAATTTAATTCATATTACACAACTAGAGCAGCATCTTTCATGTCTCTGGTTGTACACAAATGTAGAGTCACACCATTTGTATATTCATACATGTTATGTATGTGAGTTTGTGTATGCATGTGTGTTTCTGTTTAAAGACACATGTATTTAAAGATGCATGCTTCTCTGAAATGCACACTACACAGGAGGAGACTGCACAAGGGTTTGAACTTACAGGAAAGAACAACAGTGGAATATCTTGGGGGATGGATACCCCTCTTTAATAGTGTGGGTAGAAACCTAATGACAAAATAAATGGCATTTTCTATGACAATCAGTAAGTTTGTGTGCACCTGTGCATGTACATATGTGTATACAGGAGAGAGAGGAGAGAATAAAAGGGAGAGAAAAAAAGTTTGTCTATTGTTAACAAACCTTAGGTAAATATTAATGTAGAAAATCAGGCCAATTTTCAAGGCCTAATTTATAAGTATGCATTTAATATATTTTTAAAACTTTGCATGTCAATGATGACAATGTAACTTGTTCACTAACTTGAATGTAATTATATTTGCTGTATTATGGACAGATTAATCATTCATTTGATCAATCATTTTAAAATATTCTATAACTTTTCAAAAGCACATTTTATGGATGGGTGCCTACTACCTGTCAGATACAGTTCTAAGAAATGGAAATCCAGCTGAAATGAAAGGAGACAAAAATTGCTGCCCTCATATAGCTTCCATTCCAGTGGGAAAATATTAAGTATATTGAGAGTGAAGTATATGTTATATTAAATAGTGATATGTTATATTGAGGAAACTAAGACAAAATGTGTGAAAGATAGCATTAGAGATAGGTGAAATTTTAAATAAATTACTGGGAAAAAAATCTCAGCGTGATAAAGGAATTTTGTTACAAGCCAAAGAAAATTGCTGAGTTATAGACATTCCTACCATGTAATACATTTAGCTAAAACCAAACAGACTGTTTGGTTGGAACAGAGTAAGCAAGAAAAAAGGAAAAGTAGGAAATACAGGCATGTTCAGCTATTCACCTGAAGGTCTGGGTCTCTGTAAGAATTTCTGCTGTTTTGTTTTGTTTTTCTGAAAAAGAAGAGAAGTCACTCGAGAAAAAGAAAATCAAAGAATAATATGATATGCAAATCTGTTAGAATAATCCTGATGACAGTGACTGATCTATTCTAGGAGCAATAACTCATAACATAGACCCAATGTAATTCTGATTACAGTTGCCATATGTTTTGTGGAACTTAATAAAGGGATATATATATATATATATATATATATATATATATATATATATACACACACACACATTTTGGTTAAAAATGGTAAAAAACATTAGCAAAGCGTCTCTTGAAGAACAGGATAAATTCTTATTATGCTAAGTATCTAATAATGATGTGGAGGTATGACAAATTAAGGTAGGAAGGTGATCCTGGGTAATGAATAACCAGGTCTGAACGAGTAAGTGATGAAGGTATTTAGTGAAGCGAATTTGTATGTGCTATTAGTTTATATTATTTGCTAAAATCTAGATCAAGTACAATAAAAATATTAATGGTGAATAAAATAATGGATGACCTATTAAACCAGTTGGAATGAATTCTTGGGTATACTCTTTCTCCTACCTTCATCTTGATGTGCTTTATTAAATTGGAGCAAAGGGGATGGATTTGTTCATAGGAAACTAGCAATTGCTACTAATCTAGATATACTTATCTAAATACATATTTCACTTTGAATATTGTCAACAAATCATGGATAATTGACTTTATTCTATTGTTTTAATTCTACCTGACACTTTTTCTTCTTCATTTTTTTATAGTCTGTTCTCACTTATATTGTATGTCTTAAAATATGAAAGAGTTCTTTCCTAGTGAGTTTGGTGATGTGAGGAATTAATGAATCCATCGCAAACTAAGTGTTAAAAATATATTATGCATGCTTAATGTTTACTAACTACTGTAGTTTAGTTTGTTAATATGAATGATAACCACACACACACACACACACACACGTGTGTGTGTGTGTGTATATATAACCTTTTTTATTCTTGGAAATCATCATGAATACTTTGGCTTATTGAGTAACACAACATGTTAAAATTTAAGGCTTTATATTACAAAATATCACAATAATATACTCATATGAGAGAATAACTGGATGATAAAAATTAACCATTTTGTAATATCTTGTGTATTATAAAACTAGTAAGAAATCAGTGCACCTGCTACCAGTAATTTGCAATTATCCATTGCTTGAAAGTATGCAGTAAGCTTCATAAGCCAGAAAGCAAAGCTTATTATCAAAAGAGAACACCAAATGGAATGCAAGTTGTCACTTTCTCTGGCAGGCATGTGGCTTACAAGACTTCTGCAACTGGATATAAAAGAAATGAAATTGAGGGAAATTCTCCATTCAGGTTTGTAACGTTTTTATGATTTCCAATAATAGGGTAAATGTACAAAATTATTAAATTCACCTATCACACAATCAAATCATACTACTCATGCTACTCACTTGAAATTTTTATTATGAAAAGCTCATAAATCTGTTTCAATACAATTCCTTAGACCATAGATGCATTGTTCCAATTAATAGGTTATTTTTGCCAATTACTTGCTTATGTGTTCCACAAGAAAGAAGATTGTTCCACAAGTGTGCACTGCTCACAGACCATTATGACAAGACTGAAAATGTGATAAATATCCAGAAAAACAGCATTTTAAAAATGGTATAATTTGTGGAAGAGGCAATATGGGTCACCAGATATTTGCATCTGGCTTAACCTCCTTCTACTATCTTTTATACTTTTAATGATAGTAGTGATATAGAGAATAATACAAGTTTGTGTGATAATTGAATAAGATAACAATTTAAAGCAAAGTTGTCTCTAAACTATAATTGAAAGTACATAACAAATCATTCATATATATATATATATATATATATATATATATATATATATATATATAATTAATGAGTACTCACTGATATTCTTGTGTATGATCTAAAATTTTTTGTATTTCAATAAATTATTAAGATAATTATACATTAATCATTTCATTGTTTGAGTAAGTGATGTTTCAATAAAGAATTTATCTGAACATGTATGTTAGCACATGTAGTGTTCTGGAGATCATTTGATTAGTAATAAATGGTGTGTAAATGACTAAATCAAGTGATTAAATCAAATGATTAAACCACTGATTACACTGTTAGGGATTTACTTCATACACTCTCTTTTTTGTATGTTGTCATATAAGTAGGTGAGAACTATAAACACAAACAGCACATAAAGTCTTTACAGGGAAAAATTAGATGTTGACATGGTAAAGATATGATGTTCCTGCAACAACTGATACAGTAATAGACATGTACGTGATTCCAACACACTAATAATTTGGATCCCTGAAAAAGTCAAATGCATTTCCATTTAGCCCAAGCATAAAAGTAATAGATAAATGAAATTCACATCTGTATACATTACACTTTTCACTAAAGACATCAAAGGTCTTATAAATCTGAATTTTCCTTATTTTTACCTGAGGCCATGTTTCTGCTCCAGGATCCCATACAGGATGCCATGTTTCCATAACCTCATGAGAGTGACACATTTTCAACAACTGCTTTGTTTTAACCAGAATTTTAAAGAGCACTAGTCAGCACTTTGTTGATTGTCCCTCCAGGGATATTTGCTTGGATGCTTTTCTCATGAGTTTAAACTCAGGCTGTTATATTTGGAGACAAGACCACAGATGTAAAGTGTCATTCTTATTCTATCATATCACAGTTGATGTTGACCATGGTCAATTGAGAGAGATACTGTTTGACAAATTTGCCCACCATAAGTTTATCTTTTTTCTATTTGCATTCTATCATCTCTGAAACAAAGTCACTTTGTTCAGCTTTAACTTATTTTTTTGAGAGTAGAGAGATCTGTTCCACTTTCTGGAAGATGGGGAATAAACATAGTTGTTTACAATTCTGGTTTTCTTCACAGGTGACATTTTGTTCAATTACTTAACTAAGTAAATTTTTTCTATTAGGAAGAGCTCTTTCAACTTGCCTCTGTGTTCTTTCAGTGTATTTCCATTATTGTGGGTTTCTTTTATTCAACTGTCAGACTTCCTTGATTTTCAAAGTTAATCTTTTCTAAAATATTCTTCAGTAACCAATCTTGCACATTCTTTACCCCATCACAGAATTACCTGTTTTGTTTTTTTTTTTTTTTTGTTTTTTTTTTTTAAGGGAATCTGGTCTCTTTCACTGAAGAATAAGATTAGAAATAAAAAAACTGGACTCTAAGTTTGCTAGTTTGTAGTAAGAAGGTCACTGCTTTTAGAAATGTTTAGGTGACAAAGCAAAGCAATATACAAATATATCCTAACTTGTGTGTTTATATCTATGTGTAAATACATATGTCAATTCTGTGATATATATGCCTACTATTATTGCCAATATCTGACAGGAAAAAGAAAATGAAATAAGCTTAGCCCATGCACATAAGCCTATATGTAAATTATATATATATATATATATATATATATATATATATATATATATATATATATATGTAGCAACATTCTACAGGAGAGCTGATAATACTCTTTGAAACTGTCATCAAAGCAAAGCAGTTCTGAGAAATGTGTGGCACTTATAGAGACATAGCTACTAAATGTAATATAGTATCCTGTTTGAAATCCTGAGCAGAAAAAGTGACATCATCTGTGTAACCATCTGTGTCTGTATTAAGATACATATGGGTATACACTGTGTAGGAATAAACACAAGTATAAATATACAGACATAAATAAAATGCACCAAATCTATTACATTATACCATGGATAATTCCTGTCCTCCTTCTTTGCTTAAATCACACTTACTCCAACATTGAGGAGTATGGGTTTCACCATCTGCCATCCATTTACTTAACTGTTCAGTTTCCTTATAAGCACATAGTAGAATCTACAAATGTGTGTGGCAGTGTCCTAATTGTCAACTCACATTCCTGTTGGAAACAACTTTATAACTTTAGTCCAGTGCTCATTCACAGTTCCTCTTGCCTTTAATCTTTTAGTTTCTACTTATTTTGTCAGCCCTAAAATATTTCGTGTGCTGAAATTATTCAAATCCTTTCTACCTTCCCTTGACGGATCTGCTTACTGTTCCTAAAGTTTTACCTTTTCCAGAATATCACACAATTGGAAGCATGCAGTATGCAATCTTCTTGGACTGCTTGTTTCATTGGCAAAATACAATTAAGATTCAATACAGAAAGAGAGAATGAATGATATGCTCCCTTACTGCAAAAAATGTTAACTATGAAGCAATGTCTTTGTGAGTTAACTAGTTGCAACCATTCTACATGTATATATTCTTCAAAATATCAGGCCATACATGACAAATATATACAATGCTCCTTATCAATGCAGAATAACTTTTATAAAATAGAAAACAAAACAAAAAGATTGATCCCATTTTTCACAATAAAAGCTCATTCTTTTTATCCTTGAATAAGATCCTATTGTCTGGGTGAACCAGTTTGTTAACTTATTCACCCAGAAAGGTACATTAGTTGTTTTCAAGTTATGGTTATTATAAATTAAACTTCTGTAAACAATTAAACTTCTATAAACTTCTATAAACATTTTAGATGTTGATGGACCTTGATTTTATTCATTTATTTATATATGGTTCTGAGAATTGAAACCAGAGCCTCACACATGCCAGGCAAGAACTATACCACTGAGCCACAACCCCAGCCCCCCCCCCCAAATTAATTCTTAAATCATTTGAATAAATTAAAAGTACTTTTGCTTGATTGTATGATATGACCATGTTTTGAAACATAAGAAACTGATAATCTGTCTTCTAAGAGTGGCTTTTCCAGTTTGGGTTTCCACTAGCAATGAATGAGCTATACAGTTGGGCTCCATTCATCCAGGTGTGGTTATCATCTGAGAGAGAGTAGGGGCGGGTTATCCAATGTAACAAGTAGGATAGACATTATAATAGAATATGAAGGTGACTCATTATTTAAATTTTCAGTAAATCCCTAAGATGAGAAAATGTTGAATATCTTTTCTTATAATTTGGTTGCACATATCTGTGTTTCTCTGTGTTTGTGTGTGTGTGTGTGTGTGTGTGTGTGTGCATTCCAAGATTGGCAATGATGTAGGCCAAAACTTTATCTCACTAGTGTACAGGTCTCTGCCAGATGCTGGAGATGTCTATAAATAAGCAGCAGCATATTTCAGCATGAATACAGAGGCCTTTGTTAACTGCCTGTTTCATTGTGGGAATAGCACAGTGCCTCAAGGCTTCAACGCAAAGCCCTGTGCTGCCATTTGTGCCCCTCTCCCCAGCATGCAGACTCTTGATCCTTTCTGTACTGCTGAAGGTTGAGAGAGGAGTGGAAGAGGCAGGCAGTAACTTAGCTCCCTTGTTTAGGAGTTCAAGTGGTTCAATCCACATGTACTGGCCTGGGACCATAGGTTGTGGAACTCTGCCAAGCACTGGGCATTGTCATCAGATCCCTGGTGCGAGGTTTCAAGTCTAAGTCCTGGACTTATTTTCTTCTCCCTTCTTCAAGTGGGAGGCATTTGTCTCCATGCTGTGCTGCTTGGAGTTGGGACAGGGTTGATGCAGGTAAACCTTTTCTTCCTGCTTTCTCCAGTACAACTTTTCTTATTATTTTAGTAAAACCAGGCACTAAGTTCTCTCATCTTGCGGCCTTAGCTCTTATGATTGTAATTTGGTGCACAATTAGCTGTTCAAATTGCTGTGTCTGTGGGCTGAGGTCTTACTCAATAGCCATTTTTTTCCCTACATCCTTTCTCAGATTTTCAGATAAAATAAGTCAATTGGTCATGTCTCCTTCATCAAATGAGGTCAAGTAAAAATAAGATTCCTTTACTAATGTAAAAAACTTTGTCCTAGTGAGGAACTTGACCTTTTGAGGAAGGGATTATAGATATAATCTTATAAACAAAATGAGCCTCAGTCATTAAGCATAATCATTGATTTCTATTCTGATAATAACCTGATATAAGTTTAGAAAATATATAAGAACACTAAAAATAAATAAAAGTGATGAATACTATTATAAATCATAGGTATCTGATAACAAATTTATAGAAGATATACATATACATTTCTTCCTTTACCTAACAAATTAACTTATTTACCCAAAATATTATCATAGTAATTGCATAGTTTAATTTGTCAATCAATTAATCTGTAGATAATATATAAATAATAAATATTTCAGAATACTCAAAGAATCATCTTATTGACTTTTCATTCCTTCAGGAATCTAAAACTATCGCTGTGCTTTATTTATAGCTCT
The DNA here is from genome assembly GCF_047511675.1 of Marmota flaviventris. Lineage (NCBI taxonomy): Eukaryota > Metazoa > Chordata > Mammalia > Rodentia > Sciuridae > Marmota > Marmota flaviventris. Next base: position 761,407 of record NW_027288305.1, read on the forward strand.
GGTATCATTGAAAGGAGATCTAGATGAACTTACACATTTTATAGTGTGGTTCTGATTCCTCTAAATGAACCATGGCATGTGATTGAACCCCAGAATTCATCTAGTAGACCATGTATATATTTTAGTTGAGTGGTACAGAATTCATTCTGATAAAAGTCAGCTTTTGACTATTTTTATTTCCTATTCCAAGAAAGCCTTTATCAACACTTCACTAATTTTCAAAATTAGTCTTTGGCAAGTGACTTGTTATTGTCCTCAAATATCCTTATTATATTACAGAGTACTTTCCAAAAAAATAGCATTATTTTTAACCTACTATGTACCTCTCCAGTGGGAGAGTGCTTGCTTAACATGCACAATATCTTGGGTTTGATCTCCAGCAACACACACACACACACACACACACACACACACACACACACAAATATACTTTACTGGTACAAAATGATATTTTGGTTCTCTTTCTTGTGCACATGGAGGGTTTTGTACACATGGAAGGGTTTCTCTTCTCACTTTAATGAAGTCAGTTGTGATAATGTAACTTGTTTTAGTTAAAGAAATGTGCCATTTGTTGGTAGAATCACTTGGAAACTGGTAGGTAATACTGTAGATCTTCTCCTCCCAAGCAATAGTCATGATGAAGTGTTTTAGGTGTGGAAATGGTATAGTCAGTAAGCAAAAAATGCCTGGATTGTTGAGTCACCATGTGAAGAGGACTGTGCAACAGCTGTTTAGCTGTCTGCCTTCTTTTACAATACCCACATGGTCATATGCCTCTAGAAAAAGCAAAACGAATCTTCAATAATCCTCCAAGATTTGTTCTACACAATCAAATTTGTATCCTTTTATGATTATTCTGACACTTAACCTGTCTTTAAATTGTTACTTGTCTCTACCTTCATAAAGGTTATTATATATTCCAATAAGCAGAACACATGAGGATTCAAAATTATTTGACTCTTTTTTTCAAAAATCAGTACATATTTGTACTGTTATTTTCTTTCCCCTTCAGTGAATTTTTTCTGTGTATAATCCATTGAAGAGAGAGATGCTGTAAATTTTGTCAGAGTACCCTGATCAAGCACATATGATCATGGGATTTTAATTCCTTACCTAGTTTTAAGAGTTTCAAGCCTTTTAACTCTGCATTTAATCTCTTTAGTTTAAAAAATAAAGTTATCAATCATATGGCCTCTAAATTAAATACACTTTCATCTTGATTCTTTCACTCATCTGTCTGAAATGCATCCCTTAATGCTTCCAAGTTAATTGCAATTCCCTCCAAAAGTTTTAGTTTTATCTGTCTTCACATGCCCTCTCCTCTTCTAGTCCCAAGAATTTCCTCCCCACTTAGCTCTCACAATTGAGGGAATTTTTCAAGCACATAAATATGTTTTATATTTGGTAATATTTGCTAAAAGCTGAGTAATATTTACTAAAACCTGTATGTGAATAGGTACCCATCATTTGCTTTCTTTGGCATTGAGATACATCTATTACAGTTCATAAAGTTTTAATTACTGATTTATTACATTTCATCTCCTCCTGTCTAGGCACAGAGTTTGAAACTCATTTGTTGTTCAATGAATTAAAATTTCTCAATTTCTCTCCCATTCTCATTTTCACTGACTCATTTGCTGTGACAGCATGCAATGCAGAATATTTCAGTCCTCTTTCCTGCTACATATTTGCTTTCAGCAATCTGTACCAACTCCCTCTGAATTCATTCTCTGAAAGCGGCAATTTTCAAATAATTAGGAAATAATAATATTTCCTTTTTTTTTTTTTTAAGATACACGTAGCAAGATATCAGTAAAATAAGACTGGTTCATTGTTCTCTATTTTATGTGCTGACTCTGAATTTATTATCTTGTTTCTGCTTTTCACAAAACAAGGCAATCATTTCTTTCTATTTTTTCCAGTGTTCTATGTGTCTAAAAATAATTTGAAAAGCGTTATAGTTTGTTGATATGAATATATACAACATATTTATTTATATATAGTATATGTGTTTGGCTTATATTTGTAGTATGGCTGGAATTAATCTATAAATAGGCTAAATTAATAGGTCAAATTTTTTTTGTTTAGAGTTACAGAACACTGTACTATACTTATAAATATATATATATATATATTCTAAACTTTACAACTATTTTTTTACCCAATAGAGTACTATATTTAAATGTTTCTCTTTGATATGATATAATTGACATTAATTTTATCATAAAATTGATAACTAACTTTTGTTTAAGAAAGTTATAATTTAAGATATCAGTTCAAACACATAAAAATCTTTCGTTTCTAATGTTTGATTACTGTTATCCTTCATTGATGCTGGGATCTCAACTCAGAGATAAAATGTTGTTATTGCAATTTTTTGTGTCAAAAATAGTGCCAGGTATAAGAGGTTTTGTCCTGATAAATTGCATTCTCTCTTTCTCTGATTCTATGAATCATGTCATTTTTTTTCACCCCTGCTGACATAGTTTGTGATAGATATTCTATTTTTTATTGTGCTTTTGCTTCTCTTTCTTTTCCTTTCTTAATACCTTTAAGACAGTTTTCCATGTCAATGACTCATGAAACTAAAGTGTCTACTTCTGATCTAACATACGATCTGCCTGTTGTAGTCTGGTCAATTTAGTATTCATCTCTTACAAAATCCTCATGAAGAAGTCATTTTGCACACTTGAATAATATGCATCTCAGCTGTCTGTTGGCTTACCTTGCAGTCTTACTTTCAAGGAAGAATGTAATTTGTTCCTGAGCATTGGTTCTTGGATTTCATTTTCAGTACATTGGCATGATTTCAATGCCAGAGCTAAGTTCTCCCCACTCCACCCAAAGACATAAATAAATGATATCTGTAATAAAATAAGAAATCCAGCTGACAGTTACTACATACATATTGTCTTGTTCTAAAGTTAGACTGTCATGTATTTCTGACAATACCATTAATGAGCAAGTGGTACAAGAAAATAGGACCTGCTTAATATAATATAAACTCAGAATAACTGGGTATAGTCTAAACTCATACATTTTAAGTATCCTCTTATGGTTCAATTAGCCATTAATGAGTATAACTTAGAATTTTTTAATGTATTTATTTCTCACTATATTATTCAGAACCATTTAATTTTTGCATTGCATTTTTATAACATTCATAATGTGTTCTTAATTTGGTCAACACTTTTTCATAAATCTGTTATTTTTTACAATAATTTTATGAGTTATTACAGCAACATCAACAATGATAATGTAAAATAATGAACTTTTTTATGCCCATAAAATCCATGGGTCACTTAGAAAAAATTGAAGGCTGATGGCTAAAACTATCCAGACTAAAGGATTCAGTTTAAAGACAGATCCTTCAATTATATATCTGCCAGGTAGGCTCAAACTACAGTAAGTTGTATCAGCTATGATTCTAGAATACAAGTCACATTTTGTTAATCTATTCTGGTTGGATATCTCACAGCATGAGTACCGAGTTCTAAAAAGGCCTATCCAGAAAGAAATTCTCCTCAAATGGAAACTGAATGCCGAGTATGTTACAGTCTTAGAAGCCTCATAGTTTCAGAGGCTTCTGTCTGTAGTCAACTAGTTTCACTGTTTTTAATCCTATAGCAAGGCAGAAAACCATGGTGGTGGGTATGACAGAGGAAAGCTGCTCTCATGACAGTCAGAAGGCTGAGAAATAGAGTTAGAGGAGGGGACCAGGGACAAGTTGTATTCTTCTAGGGCATACCCTCAGTGACATACTTTCTCCAATGAGTCTTCACCTCCTATAGTTTGTAACATCTCCCAATAGTGCATTCAGTTATGAACTAATCAATACACTGATACATTGATGAGATCACAGGCCTCATGATCTTATAATTTCCTACAAGATAATTTCTGAACATTGCAGCAGTGAGGACTGATTCTTCAACACATAAGCCTTTGGTGGTCATTCTAAATCTAAACCATAACAATTTGCGATATGCATATTTAAGACATTTGAAAGTAAAATTCTGTAATCCAAAATTTTTAAGATCAGGGAAATGATATGGTGATTGCTCTGGATTTGCATAAGGCTATTCAACAAGTAAGGTGAACAGCCTTATTTGAAATCCTAGTATATATTCAGTGTTCAAGCTTATTTCCTTTCAGGAAAGTAGGACCTGGAGAAGTAAAATAAATGTCAGAAATTGTGCAGATACCATTATAGCTGTGACTTACACTCAGTATATGATAAGGGCATCCTATTCAAGATAAAATTAAGAAAATATACCTGTGAAACAGAATCATTTTAAGTTTCTTGGTAATTATTTCTTACTTATTCCATTCTAGGTTATTATTTCACCTTATTACATTTCTTACTTATTCATCATAAAAGGATCATCCCACACCACTCTCAGAATAAGACCAATTATAATTATTTTATTTCTTAAATTAAATCACACTGAACTGCTACTAACTACCGGAAAGTCAGAAAGTCCATTATCATCAGCATGAGTATCTTGCCTCCTCTAAATTCATGATAAAACATGACTTTTAAATGGTTCAAAATGATATCCTTACTTCGACACCTGAAGGATAGACAAATTATTACAGTACCTAGGATGTCTTCTTGCTGAATCCCTGCCAGTACTATTTACTTCTGCATTAATCTACTATATCAATCATGTATCCTAGAGTGCATCTCTAGAAATATTGCTACCTGCCTATTCAATTGCAGATCAGAATGGTAATTTTTACATATTTCTGGTAATCTTTTCTGATTTTAATTTTCTGTTTTTATAACTCCACTTACTTCAAAATCCAAATAATCATGTTAATACATTAGAAATATCATCAAATGATAATCTAGCATTATCTTCATAGTTACATCAAGAAGTTACTTTTATTAATCATTAGAGCCATCTGGTAGAGCAAAGGGAGTTAAATATCAATTACCAGTGGATGACTATTTTGTACATGGAAACATAATTAAACAAATACCACAAAGTTATCAAGAGATTGCAAGTAATATAGTGCAATTTTAATTTACCAAAATCTATCATTCATGTGGGATTTAAGTAAAGAGAAAAGGATGATAATAAAATTGATTTTTGAGCATAGTCTTACTTTGAGTTCCAACTACTTATGCACTATAGTTTTGGATTTATTCACATCTCTCAAACTTGTGAGGCCTCATATATGACCTGCAATACTGGTCAGTGACACTTAAGTACTATTTCAGTATAGAACTCTTTTTTTTTTAACTCTCATTCACCCCCCAAAAATATTTTTTTCTTGTCTGGCATATTGTTTTAGGAGCCAAGGTCACTGTTCATTTGGGATCTGTACTTGCATTTCAGCTCCCAATTACTTGCATTCATTACATCTCATTATATATTTTTCTTCTATTCCTGTGAGGTCAGCAAAAGCAAAGTGTCTGTAAAACTACTCTCCTAAAATAAAATAAATAAATAAGTAAATTACATATGATCAAGGATAAATAGGAGTGCCAGTTTTATCTTAAACATCTTTATGAGGCATGTTCTGTTCTATGTTTTATTCTATAAAGGCTCTATCCAAAGATTTCTACAGAATCTATGGAATTCGAATAAATAAATACAATAAAATTTTCAAAGATCATTATTAAAATAGTAGACTAGTCCAATAAATTATATATTTTACTTTATGAAACACACTAATTAAATGAACATTATACCATATAATGCCTATAATGCTGAATAATTAACTATTATTTACTGAGATTAAAATCAAATGCATTAAAAACAATATAAGGGTCAAAATTAACAATGTATTTTAATATAAATTTGTAATTATATTGATGTTAAACACTTTTTCAGTTTTATTCAGCAGAAAAAAAATACAAAAGGAACAATAATCTGTACTTTTACTATGTAAAAAAGCTCTCTACATTGTCAGGAAATTTGAATGAATCATTGCTTTTAACTATGTAACTCTGGACAATGAGATGCCTCTCCTGGGATTCCTTCAGTGCAAGGGCAGGGAGGGAAAGACTCATCTGCAGAGGACTCCTGTTGATAGGGAGAATTCCATGCCTGACTTTGAATTTAGTTCAAAAGACTTGAATTCAAATCCCAGCTGCCAGGAGATACAAGAGATGGGCATAAACTGATGAACCCTCAGCTAAACTGTGTTGCTCACAACTTTTCCTGTGAATCCCTCTCATGTTTAAAACCTATAAAAGAAACATGCGGAGCCTCCCTCATTGTTAGAACCAGACTCCATCAGAGTCCTACTATCACTTATAATTGTGTGGCTTTATTTCTTATAATTTCCTATTTTTTAATTATAATTTCTATTTTACCTAATCTGACCCACCCTCCTACCCTGAGAGAACTCTTTTGTTCTGCCCAGTTTGCAGCACTATATTTTTAATCAAATAAAGCAATGCATGTATTGAATAGAAGTTCATATTTCTTAAAATATGCTACAAAAATTTGCTTTATTTTTATTTTGTGGTAAAAGTAAAATTTTAAATGTCTCTCTCATGTTAAAATATAAATTCTTAGATTTTTATTGCAAGCTTTAAGATATTCCATACCTTACTGGTTCTCACACTTGTCGATTCAGAAACCTAAAAATTCACTGTATCATGTCATTCTTTAACAGAATCATAACCTCATAGAGTTACCATTTTTGCGTGTATGTGGTGAAAACACTTAAGATCTACTCTCAGCAAAACTGAAGTGCATACAACCTTATTATTAACTATATTTAACCACGTGCCATTTTCAAAATTCACATTTCTAACTTTTGTACAGATGCAGAGGAATAAACTAATATTTTTTTTTTAGGATTCATTTATATAAATCTTAGAGAATACATAGTTTGACCATACGGTGAAGATTATTTCTGCCACGTGTGGATAGATACACTTTGAGGAAGGCATGGAGGTGGCATATTTGCATCCACTGAAACACTGATGCAAGGTTAAAGTCCTGCATAACATATCAGTGTGCCTAGATTCAAAAAAAATATGGCCATTTAAAATTATACTTTAGGGCTCTTTGGTCTGTGACTTTCTGGGAAAAAGGTGTGTAATATTTAGCTCTGGAAACTGGCACACTGCCATATAGAGAATGGCCCTTGAAAACAAAACAAAACAACAACAACAACAAAAAATTACAAAATTAGCATTACAGTAATTAGTCAACCTTACTGCCTTTTTAAATTATCAACATTTTTGCTGAAATAGTCATCATTAGATATGTGAAAGTACAAGCCAGTGAACTCTAGGCACTGATAAGTATGTTTCACATAACACTTCTTCCATTGTCCCTTAAGAATAGATAGTACACACAATTTCTATATTCTCATTCTCTATTTATTCATCTAAACACTAATCTATGTATTGCTATGAAAGAATTTTGTAGGTGTAATTAAAGTTTAAATTATTTTGGTTATTCTGTGTGTGCTCATGTGCACTTGGGTATCAAACCTAGGGCCTCATGCCTGCGAGCCAATCACTATACCAATGAGCTACATCCCCATCCTCTAGTCAAGCCAAAGAGTGAGATTATTAGGAATTATACAAGTGAGTCCAATATAATCACTTCAGCCCTATAAAATAGAGTGTAGAAGTATCAGGAGCCATGAATAAATTATAGGTCTTTGAACTACCCAGAGACAGAGGCTGACACCTTCTTCGGGTGTCCAAGTTGCCAAGAAAAACACCCATTTGCATGGTGATGCCCTGTTCAAAGAGAAATTCCATGGTTGCTATGAAGTTTATCAATTCATGACCCAAGTTTCAGGTGCTAGCAGCCCTGGGGGCAGAGTATTGTGGGTGCAAACTGATGACTGTAATTGAGCTGTTATAACTTTAGACTTCCATTCTGTTTTAAAGTAACTTTCTCACAATAAATCCCTTTGATGTAAAAACCTACATAATAAACATGTGGAGACTATTCACTGTCAGTCCTCATCAGAGGTCCCCTGAACCACTGGGTCAACTTTTCTATATTTTTGTGTGTGTCTTCTTCCAATCCCCTTATCAGTCAGCTTCAGGAAAACTCAGTTAACGTCATGTTGCCAGTGACACAGAAGAAAGTGCACATAAGGAGATCAGAGAGATTTAAATGACCTGGCTTGTGGCTACTGGTTCTGAAATGGAGAAAAGAACCACAAGACAAGGAAGTAGAGGCACTGCTTCTAGAAGCAGAATATGACCCCTGATTGACAGCCACAAAGAAATGGAGACATGTGTTCTACAGCTGCTCAGGACTGAATTCAGCCCAAACCTGATGAACTAGGGAGCATGATCTTCCACAAGGCTCCTAGGATACAGACCATTGATTTTGAAACCTTTTTTTTTTTCGTGTAAAATATGTTTTATTGTTCTTTAAAAGGGTTCAGGGTTTGGTTTTAAATCAGGCTGCATCAGTCTGACATCTCTCTCACCATGTCAAACTGGCTTCAGCTAGCAATACTTCATTAAATCCAAAGGAAAAAAAAATGTTTTGATGGGAAAAAATCCAGTTCTGAGAACAATTAACATTACTCTGTAATTTAAAATAAAATGAGGGCTAATGTTTCACTTTGTTTTATATACCCTTCTTCTCCCTTAGAACCAGGAATGTAGTTCTCCTAACTCGGGCAGGCACTGGTACTGATGGAGGCTGCATGCATGTGAATGCACACATCTATACTCCCTGCCCCAAACAACATTCAGAGCATATCAAATGGAAAAGGTTTCTGATGGCATTGATCCAAAGAGTTGAAACTATATCTGAACTTAGAGGTTATGATATTTTGATTTGATCTCGAGTCTGTGTTAAAGGAATCTGTTGTCATATTCAGAAATAAAAAGAATTTTGGATAGTACCATCATTTTTTTTACTTGAAAATTCTAGAAACAATGTCAAAAAGCATTATTTTGCTTTGTTTGCTGGGATGAGGGAGAGGAGAATCTACAGATTTGTATTTAGTTAAAAATCGAAAACAACTCCGGCAATAGGAAATAGGCAGTTCACATAGCCGGCCAACCTCTGAGGTATCATCAGTGAGAGACAAGGTCCTGTGCCATTCCTACTGGCCTAGCTGACACTAAACAAAATGGAAAGCTTATGGCTCTGCACAGCAAACTCCAGCAAGACAAGATGACTCTAAGCCTGTATTCAGAGCCTTAGAAGCAGGGCACTATTATTTAATATTTAGGTGAAAAGTGTGCAAGAACCCCTGATGGTGCTCTTCTACTTGCTTTGTCAATACAGCCTTCTGCAAATGAGGAGAAAAACAGCTTTTCTTTCTAAATCAGCACATTGAACCCAGCAGAGATTTGCAAAAAATGCTACTATACCACTTCATAAGCAACACAGTCCCTTTGCTACTCACTGGGTTGCTTGGTATCTTCTACCCTGTTTACAGCATTGCTGGTTCTGAACCAGTGACTTTTTTTTTTTTAATAATCTCAAAAAGAATCTAGAAAGAAAATAACAAGGCAATCAGTGGTTCAACTGAACTATACATATAGGGAATAGTTTGAAAAATGATCGCCACAGGCATTTCTCAAGACCTAAATATTGTGAATTTGCTGCTGCTCCTCTGACCATTTCCGAAAATTCAGAGTACAATTAAGTCCTGAAGTAAAAGTTTTAAGCTACCAGTATTCCCTGACATCATTAGACAGAAAATCAGAGTAGTGCTATGGTCCACAATTCTACTGTTTGTAGAGTGTGCTAATTCTTGGCCTGAACATATTTTTAGTAATGAACTAGAGCTGTCCTCTTCAGAAAACAAGTTTCTGGGATACTCACTTAGCATCATTGGTTGGTAAAGAGAAGAATTCTACTCTCAGCTAAGTTCTTTGAGAATAAAGATTCCTCTTCAAATGCTATTTCCCCACTAATTTACCAAAACAAGTTTCTTGGCTACTTTGCCTAATGTTAGATCAAGGCTTTGAGGAAAAGAAACTAAGATGAACACTCCATCATCAGTAAAGACTAAAACCACCTGCATGCCTTTTTTTTTTTTTTTTTGGTGTTTTTTTTAACATTTTTGTTTGTTTTTCCTCTTAAAAGTGCCCAGATGGGCTTAAGGCTGCCAGACTGCATGCAAATCTACAGCAATAAGGGCTTCTCCTAGTCCATCTACAATATGTATCAGGGGAAAGGAGGGGGCAAGAGAAAACAAAGAGGGGGAAAATGCACCTCTTTCCTCCTCCCAAATATCCCACCACAGGGAAATCTATGTGCCAAGCATAATGAAAGATGTGCTCCCCAAACAGGTGGTTCTGCACAGACTAATATTCTGCTGGTTTTCCTTAGAGACCTATTCTGAAAAAGTTAAAAAAGACAGGAGATATTAAAATAATTCGATCCTGGCAGAAATTAAAACTCCAAAACTAGGAGAAAATCATCCTTCACTGAATTAATCCCTTTTTTCTTTCTTTTTTTTTTCTTTTTTCTTTTCTTAAACATTTTATTCACGTTATAGAGGGATTTCTTATTTGTTTACTTTTTCCTAATTGTTAAGAAGAGTGGTTGAGGAGCACTGAATCCAACACTATTTCAATGACACAGGTAAATTCCAGATTCACATTTCCAGGTACCAAGAGTTCCCTCTAAATGCCACAATCACATAAGCCTTCGTTTGTATTTCTTTCTACTGAATACAGCAATGCCCATTGGTATCTCTGAAGCGTAATCGCATCTTAGGTCGATATTTCTCCAAGTAAAGCAGCTGTTTGGAATTGAATGCTCCCCTTCTTTTTTGTCTTATAAACTGAACTGCATCTTCATACTTCATTCCACATTCAATCAAAGCAAGTGCAATCAGCACAGGTGCCCTTCCCAATCCTGCAACACAATGCACTGCAACACAGCAACCTGGCTCTTCACGGAATTTGGTTTTTAACAAGTTCAGCCAATCATCTACTATCTGATTAGGGGGTGGAGCTCCATCATCAAATGGCCAATCTAGAACGTAGATTCCTTCTTTTTCAACTGGAGCTTTATCATATGTAGCATCACAAACTCGAACCAAAGTTGTCACTCCATACTTCTTAAGTTCCTCTGTGAACTTGTTGAGAGTTGCATTGGTAGGGTTGTGAGTTATCAGAAAACGCATGTTCTCATAGGAGATCTCCACAGGGGCTGGACGGTTCATTATGGCAAATAAAAAGTGTGAGCGTGCGTGTGTGTGAGTATGATGGGGAAAATTGGGGGAAAAAAATCAATAAATCTTGAAATGTTTCACAGCAGAAAACATTAAAAAAGACCACTAAAATGCCTATTATCAATCAGTATTCTCTATTCAACTTGTTTATTCTTTATGAAGCTTTTCTCTTCAAGATAAGCAGAAGTATTTGGAATCCACACCAATCCAAATTCAACTTGGGCCTCAATGTCTGCAGATGGATTCCTTCGGAGTCCAAAAAAATCCAACTACATACAAAATATAAGCAGCCTTTACTACATTTAGGCACTAGTGAGACACATTAAAAGTGTAGGTCGTTTTTCCACTTTTGTTTACTTGATGCTTAATTTACTGGAGTCACTAAAAGAAATATACTTGCAATTAAAAAAAAAAAAAAAAAGTCAACTATTTCTGAGGCCAGTCTCGGTGTCCAGAGTCTTCAAGGCAATGTTAATTATGGCACATAGAACCCCCAAGCTTACTTGTCAGCGAAAATGCTGTGCTGAGCCTGGCAGAAGTCTGCCCTCACGCTCAGAATCGCCATAAATGTGCAACGTATATTCCAACGAAAAACGCTGGCGAGCTGGGAACTGGGCATTGAAGTCCGGCGGCAGCGGGAGCAAGGAGGCGCCTCTCTCCTCAGTCACCTCGGCAGCGGCGGCGGTAGCGGTGGCGGCGGCGGCGACGACTCCCCCCCAGCCTCGGCGCGCGACACCCGGCCCGGCGGCGGCGGCGGCGGCGCGTGTCCACCAGTCCGTCTTGCTGCTGCTGCTGCTGCGGCCGCCGCTGCCGCCGCTGCCCTGTGGTGTTGCCTCGCGCCGTGCCCGACCGCCGCTGCCGCTCTAGCCGCTCCCTGACGGACGACGGTTACAGCACGGCCGATCGCGCCGCCGCCACCACCGCTGCGCGCGCAGCCGATTTTGAAACCTTTTGAAACTTTGAAAATGCAGTCAACTCCATGAGAATTTTGATTTACAAAACTGTAAAATCTTGAATGTGTATTTTTTTAAGCCTCTAAATTTATATTAATTTTTAAAAGTAGATTTAAAATACAAATGCACAAGGGCTTAGAACATTTAATGAGTATATAAAGATCTACCAGATTTAACACTAAAACAGTGTAAGTTATATAAGAAAATACATAATTTTACATGCTATATCATTTCATAAATAACAACATATTTAGTACATTTTAGAAGTGAAGAAGATTAAAAAGGGAAATGAAGAAAAATATAAAATGGATTATCAAAGTAAAATTAAATTAAAATTAAAGGAAAGAAGACTTTATTCAAGACAATTAAAATATGGAAAAGAGATTGAATTCTACTCCACTGTAACAGAAGGATTTTAAACATTGAGATAAATTAGTGGGGAAATCTGGAGAATGTTCAAGAAGAGGTTGATCAGTGAGACATGTTAAGAGATCACACTGACTTATTCCCAGGTTTTCAAATGGTTTTCTCTGTGATCTCCACCTATTTACTGCTTGGTACCTATCAAAGTTAGGCTCTTACCACCCCATAGAGACTGGGAGGTACAGCCTGTGTTTTCGTTGATGTTTACATTCCAAAGAGATGATTCCAAGTCCTTGAGAAAGACATTTATTTCCTGGAAAATTGCCAGAGAATGAATACACACACACACACACACACACACATTTTAAAGAGGCAGAGGAGGCATTTACTATAAGTTTCCAAAGTAAATACTTTAAAACCAGGGAGGTCAGTGTCCAGTAGTCAGGAAAAAGTCAAAAGTTTAGTCAAGCTAAAAAATGAAGCATCAAGAAAGGTATCACTATCACACTGATTCTTATCCTAAGTTCTCAGTTGGATCTAGAATATCCCCAGACTCATATGTGAAAGTCTTGGTCACCAGCCTGTGTTACCACTAGGAAGTGGTGGGGTTTACTGAAAAGGCATCAGTTCATTGAGGGTGTGCACTCAAATTGAATGTAGAGATCCTGACCCCTTCCTCCCTCTTTTCTTCCCAGTGCTATGAGATAAGCAGCTTTATTCTAGTACACTCTACTCCTGGCCATGATGTTCTGCCTCGTCACAGACCCAAAAGCAACTGAGAGAGCTGCATGTGGATGGGAAACTCTGAACCCACATACACAAATAAGCTTTTCCTCTTATAAGTTTTTTTATTTATCTGAGGTATAAATAACATACGTGTATAGTATCAGATACTCAAATTATAATCGTGTCTATGTACTTATATATTCCTTTTTAATACGCAGGAAATTTGGCCTTTAAAAATTATTTTAGCTTTGATTTTAAAGACATCACATATAAAACATGAAAAAAATAATATTGTTATGTTTCCATCACTTTTCAACACAATTGTGATAAATTACCAAATACAGTAATTATAATTGGATTAAATGTATTTCTAATACTAATAAAATATATGAATAAGGATAGTTCTGAGAAAACAGTTAAGTGCTCCTAACCTAGCTCTGACCCCAAAAGAAAACAGAGCAGTTCCTCTAACAATATGTAGGATTCTACTATACATTGGCAATTCTTTTAGTGCATAATTTATAAATTTTTAATCTTTAATTTTTTTCTTAATAGTCCTAATACTTGTAAGTGCATACTCACAATTTTAAAATAAAATGTCTTAAATAACGTTAGGCACTACCAAAGAAAATTGAACAGATGCCATAAATATTTTAGATGATCAGCATTGGTATGTATATATTACTTTTCCACAAAAAATAAAATATAATACATATTTTAAAAGAAGTATGTTAATACTTTGTGATCCCATTAATAATATGATTAAATAAGTATTAATTTAATTATTAGCAGCATATAGTTGAGTATCTACCTAAATATGAAAGATAAGTTTTTCTGATATAATATATATATTAATGCCTTTATTTGTGAAAAAAAAAATTTATTCCTATATTATGAAAGTCACAGTGCACAAGAAGAATGAAGACAATGCATTTTAAAATTAGTAAACATATTTTAAAAAATAAGCAGATGGCATTTTATGTATTTGCAGAAAGGACTGTGGATTTGTTTACTATAGCTGGGTATATTTTGTTACTATAACATAGAATTTAACGACATGATGTTTATGATCAGAAAATATGTGCCTAAATAAATGCATAATATAATTCTGTTCTTATGCCTATAATTTATAGTTTTTCACTTAATATGTAGGTCATTAACTTATTATGCACACAATTTACAGTATGTAAGTAGCTAGGTGTTTTTGAGTGCACCCTACTTGACATACTCTCAAAATATTTCCTCTCCTATCAATGATTATGCTGGAATAACAGCAGTCACCTGATATGTTGCTATTTATATTCAAATTACTTAAATGTAAATGATATTAAATATTCTGTTCTTCTATCACACTTACCAATTTACTTTTACAGTAGCCACTTGGTTTCTGGGTGCTACAGACTGGCCCACAGTTTCTCTATTGCCAATGGTTGTACTAGACACTGTCTATTTAAGGAAAGTGATTGCCAAAATAATTTGATAGCGAATACTGGCATGAACAATACAACTTTAAAAAAATTAATATAATATAGTTTGAGTAATTTTTTGATGAAAGTGAACACTTTCTGACTTCCTGCTCTGTGTGGCCATGTGGTACCCTGTACCATCTCAGGACTCTGCCAAGAATCCCCACCAGCAAGGAGGAAATCACCAAGTGAGCTGATACTGAAGCCATATTCTTGGACTTCCCAGTCCCCAAAACCATGAGGGAAATAACCCTCCATTTCTATAAATTACCAAGTCTGTAGTAATCAATTATAGCAACAGGATGAATTAAGACACTTAGGAATTTTTAAAAAACACAGCAACATGAATTTTTTCAAGTAAATTACCCTTAATATTTTTTGCTTATATGTATTACATCATTAACAGTAGCACATATACCAAAAATAGCATAAATATACTTAATATGTCTAAAAGAGCAATTTAGTGATACAATATATTTTTTGATGTTAGTGAAAAACACCTACTTACAATTCCTAAAATGAATTATGTTTAGCATTGTGGTTAACATCCCCAAATCCATTCATTTTATGCCACTGAGTATCATTGAGTAGCAATTTTGGAGAAATTATCTTACCTGAAAGGTCAGGATTTATTGTGCTGAAGAGAATCAAATAATTGTTTCCATGGTTCATTTAAAAGTGCATATATGATTCAATTTGGACTGAGGACTTTATGACAGGTTTACATGTCGTATCTTGGAAAGCTTTTCCTTACTCTTATGATAGACAACTTGTGGGGAAAAAACTACTTTATCGTTTCTCCCAAATAGCTCCTTTAGCTTCTGCAGTTCACTAGAGGAGTTGACTTTGACATAGAAAATATGAGTTTGTAAAACAACATAAAGACACTAAATTACTCAGCACAGAATCTTACTCTGACAATGAACTTTGGTATGTGAGGTTCAAGTATTGCTCATTGCATCAGCTAGTGTAGTTTGGATTTCTAACACCAAAGACCATAATACATGGCACCACACAGCTTTCAATTTTACCCTTACTTCTCTATTCCTCATTTATTCTCCTTAGGATATCTACCACTTTCCTTTAACAATTAATTACCAGCTATTCTTCAGACATAACAAAAATATTTTTACTCTAATATGATACTAACTAACCAAATGATAAAGAAACATATTATTTGTGAAAATGACATGTTTTCTGATTTTGTTTCATAATCTCTTTAAATATTTTTGTACATACCACCAGAATATAAACAAAAACAAATAGAAAATATGTCTGATTTTAAAGTAAAAATGAATTGAAAATTATTTTAAAGGACAAACTAACTTATGTGTAGATATGAATAGCAAAATTACAATTAGTTTATGTACCCAAAAGCAATGAAAGTGTGTAATAATATATTCACAGAGAAATACATAAAATAATGTGATTAAAACATTATTTTATATGCATATTACACTTATTGACATTTGCAAAATTGTATTTTTCCCGAAGAAAATATCAATAAAATTTAAAAGTTGAAGAATATACAAATAAATAAATGTGTCTATAGGCTATATTCTTTGCTTACAAAGCTGTGAAACTAAATATCAACACCAAAAACATTAAAATATGCTTATTTGAATTTCCCTCATAATCTTTTATATACGTGAAAGTTTCGGTAAAATTGCAAACTGATGTGGGATACTGGTACTGTTCTTTGAATACACTATGCATCAGAAGGCTAAAAGTTAGAGAAGAGTAAATGGATCCCTGCATCTAACATAAACACCAGAGGGTCCTGTTGCATAATAACTGCATCAAATGAACAGTGTTGGGAGAGAAAGATTTAACCTTTTTTAGTGAAGTGTATTTATTTCTGATTTTCCTTAGTGATAGTTGACACATCATAGAGTGTGGCACATGTTTGAGAGTTTCTGGAATTATAATTTGTTGGCACCTATCAGGTATATATCCTTGCAATAAAGACCAAAAAAAATCATTTAAATAAATGTTAAAATCATAACTTTACAATTCTGGAAATTCGATCAAATGACATAATTGTTCAGCTTACTAATTAAAAGAAAATAATCTCAGAAGTTTTAGACATGCATATAATCTTATTCATATTATAAGAATAAGTTAAGGTATTATATGAATAAGTTAAGGAGAAATGTTAGAATAAATGCACATTGAGGGATTTCACTTATACACTTTGAACTGGTGGTGAATTAAATGTCAAGCAAATTGCTTCAGAATCAAACTATTGGTTTCCATTACCATCAAGAAAATGAATGGAATTTGTCTGATGAATGGCCTAACCAAGGGTCTCTTACAGAGGAAAGGCAGTATGTCTCTCCTTGACTATCTGTGCCTGTCTCTATCCATTTCTTATATTAGTGTTGTTTTCAAGCAAACTTTCCATTGTGTGATGGAAATTTCTCACATTTTTTTCTGGTGCAGTTTTTTATGGGGAACACAACAAAATTAGCATTTATCTCCACATAAATATAATATGTAACCCCTAAAGAAGAACCAACACTCCAAAGTATTTTACAAAACAGAATAACAAAATATTTTTAATGAACTCACAATTTGCAAATAAATCTAAATGATTGCAATGATATACAATAAAACTGAATGAAATTGAATGAAAAACATTTATAAGACAATTGAATGAAAAACATCTATAAGAATCATCTCTGTCATTCATAGCTCTGTCCCCAAACACATAAACATCTTGATACCACTAACCACACTTGAAATGGCTCTTGATATATCTTCACATTCTCAGTTGCTATCCTTTGTAGATTGTCTTTTCATGTGAATGTCTAACATTGTGTCACCAAACCAAATATTTCAACTGGAATTATGCAATATACTAAATTTATAACCAAGTGTCTTCAGAGAGCAATCTAAATTATTCTACACAGTTTGCAAGATCATTCATCATCTTGATTCTACTCACCTCATGCTCCACCTCTGTATGTGTCAGGATGCACTATACACTTAGCTACATTTATATCTATGAATATATAATGCTCTTCTCATACATTTACATCATTTAAATGCTGTAATTTTTGCCTGAAATATTTTCTATTGTTTTCTCCCTTGGATCTTTTTTCTTTCTATCAATGTTTTTAATTTTTGGATTATTTAGAGATGAATTTCTTAGCAATTCTTTTCTAATTCCCAAAACTAGTATAATTGTCCTCATAGGTGCTCCCATAGCATATTATATTCCATACAAAATAGCGCTTGTCAACTAAAATTTATTTATTTTTCTACTAACCTATAGATCACAGAAGAGTATAGAATTGCTACAGTGTAAATCTAGGATGTTCTGCAAAAGTCCATGTTTTAAAGATTTGGTCCCAAGAGAGATACTACTGGGAGGAGGCAAGATCTCTGGGTATGTGTCATCAAAGAAACTAAGGGATCACAGTGTTTTCCTCTTTCTCTTTTCTTTGCCAACCATGAGGTGAGTGGTTCTGCTCTACCCCATACTTCTGCCCTGATGTGCTGCCTCACCACAGGTCCAGAAACAGTGATTCCAATCAACCATGAACTCAAAATCCCAAAGCTCAGAGCCGAAATTAATTTTTATCTTTATAAGTTGATTATTTCAGCTATATGTCACAGTAAAAGAAAGCTGACTAACAAAGAAACATACATTGAATTCTGCATTATACCCTGCAACTATAAACTCCTAACATGAAAGTAGAAAAAATTCTATATCAGTTAATAAGCATTTATAAATAGCAAACTTGAAAATCATATAACCTATGATCTTTGCCTCATGCTTAGACATTTTTCTAAGATAATTTCTTTGGAAATTTGAATCCCTTTATATGTTGAATTACCATATGAAAAGTTATATAAAACTTATGAAAACATGCAAGAGAAATAATATTATACAAAGAATTATGATGAAGCAAATGATAAATTCCTTCCCCAAACACCCACACTTGAAGTGTGTATAAATTAATAGATTTTGGCAGGATGCTTTGGTAAAATATTTATGCTTGCATTTCCACCAATTTTGCATAAGTGTGCTCACTTTCTTTTCCATACTAAATATTATGTTTTTACATGGTTTTAATTGAGCCGTAATTGAAATAAAGGAACACTATATTTCAATAGAAATTTGAAGTGAATTGCCTACTAATGAATGTATTCATATATTCCTGTTTCTTGGATTTGTTCATCCATAATTTTCCTATTGAATAATTTGAAATATGCTGGACAAATTTTCTCCTTGATTGTTTATCTTTTTTGTGATAATAACTTCCTTTCTTGGCCACCTTCCTTGATTTTCAATAGGCTTTCTCATTTAACTATGAAAAGCTGCACAATCACCTAGTGGTTCATGCATCTGATAATTAACTTCTTGCTGGCCATACAATTTCAGTTTTTCCCACAAGATCCTTAATTAACTTCAGCTATATTTCAAGAGTAGTCTCAGGTTTACAAGCAGAGCAACAGAAGACAATTCAGTAGATGTACACATCACTAAAAAAATCTTCCCATGCATTTCCCTTATGATTTTTTAAAAATAAATATTATAGAGAGAAAAATTGTGTTCATTGGTTTGAATAGAGGGAATACAATAATAATTTCACAGAACTTTTCAGCTTGAATTTTCAATCCTTATCTCCATTCATAAAGACTTTTTTACAAATACAAGTATATGTCTGCATCTTAAATAGTAACACCCATTTAAGTTTGTAAATATCAGTTGAGAAAATTGAGAGCTTTTTATTTTTATTATTTACACCATAATTCCCGAGTGTACTGGGGAGTAACAGGGAAGGTACACCTTTCTAGGGTAAGCCCCCAGTGACCCGCCCCCTCCAGTCATGTCACCATCTATCTACGGTTACCACCCGTAGTCCATTCAGCCTAGCCTACACTGACTAGGTTACAGCTCTCACAGTTCAATCATTTCACCTCTAAAAATTTTGTATTGACACAGGAGCTTTAGGGACACCTCATATCCAAACCATAACATGAATAAAGAAGTCTTTTATCTTTAATGATTTTGTAAAATTTTAAAATTTCAAACTGAAATTAACAGGTCAAAGTAATTTATTTTATTCAAGCACTTCATTATGTTTGTGAAAATGTAATTAAATTAGCAAAGAAAGAGACATCCACCCCCTTGAGGGATAATGTCTGCATACTCTAGCATATGCTAACAGATAAGTTTCATTTAGAGAGAGGAGCAAAACTGAAATTAGAATCATATTCTTTTTAGGAAAATATGGTAAATATGTCAGTATGATGACAAATGCTATTTCAAAAATTGATGTAAAATAGTAATGTAATAAGAATACATCAAAAGGTTTATTTGAATAGCAATTAAAAGTATGCACAGCATTATTTTGCACATTGCTGAGCTGTTTTCAATATTGCTTAATAGAGACTAAAGAAGAAAGCCATGAATTAAATTAATGCAGGCAACATTTAAACCAAGATTATGTCTAAACATGTGTGTATCTGTTCAAAAGCCTATCAATTTATTTGTTCTGGCCATTCAGACATTATCTAAGCACATAGACTCAGCCTTCTTGTGTATTTTTAGCTATCTGAATCAGGGCTTCTCTAATACCCTAGTATATAATATCTACAAATGCTGATGCTACTTAGGCTCTTCAGACTGTGACAGTCTTTCCTAGTTTTTTGATGACCTTAACAGTTTTGATAAATAATGATGTATCATTTGGGAGAATGTCTCTAAGATGGGGTTTGTTTAATGTGTTTCTTATGATTAGATTGGTGTTTATGGGTTTTGTGGCAGAAAATCACAGACATAAAATGCCATTCTTATCACATCTTATCAAGGGCACATGGTATCAACATGAGTTATCACTGTGCATTTTAACCTTGATCACCTAGGTAAGCTAGAGTTTGTCATATTTCTATACTGTGAATTTACTCTTTTTTTCTCCTTTTCTCTGGTTCTCTTTGGAAGGAAGTCAGTATGCATAGCTCATATTTATGGGTTGAGGAAAAGTGAGTAGTTATACAAATTACTGGAATGCTGCATCAGAGATTTGTCTGTTCTACAACAGTCTCTACTTACTCATTTGTGCTATTGTGGGCTCACTTCTTGAATTGTTTCTGATTGGGTCATTTGAAGTCCATTCAGTGGCAGACTGATCCTTTGACATACATAATCATTGAGGATTTCTAAAACATTCTTCATTATCTAGGATACAAATGTTCCAAGCTCATCTTGTATATACCCTGTCCCAGACCAAAAGTCAGCTATTTCTTTAAGGGACCATGGCTTTTATAGACAAGTGATATTAGAAGATAGGATCTGGGCACTAATTGCGTACATGATAAGAGACGATTGCTTCTGTGTTCTCTCAGCTGACAGGAATTATATATATACATATTTACATACACACACACACACACACATATATATGTGTGTGTGTGTGTGTGTGTGTATCTGTATTTCACATATTTTTCTGTTTCTCTCTATAAATTTATAAGACTTGCATATTTTCGTACAGATGCCATTCAACTAATCCTGTAATATTATAGATCATTTCTAGTTTTTATTCTTTTTATGTGAGTATGCTTCTGGGGAATGAACCCAAGGGTGGTCGACATTGAGCTACATCCCCAACTATTTTTATTTTTGTTTTGAGACAGGGTCTCACTAACTTGGCCCAGAAATCACTTAATACTTAACTGTTCCATTTCAGAGATCTGGACTAATGCCTCCAAAGGGAAATTGACCAGCTAAAGTACATAGAGTACAGTGCTTCTCTATAATTCCTTTCACCCATAGTTGCTGCTATTCATCTTCCGAGTTACTTACAGCAACATCGTTTCCTCCATGCTTCCAACCATGTCTTTATGCAGCTTAATATATCATACTTTTTAATCATTGAATATTATTCAATTTCATAAAAGTATCACAATTTATTAATCCATTCTCCATCAAACAACATTTCCATTTGTATAAATTATGAATAAAAATGCTATAAACCATTGTGTGCAGGATTTTGTGTTGACATTAATTTCAAATTGTTTAGGTAAATATCAAGGATCATGACTGCTGTATTCTAAATTAGACACTATTTGAAGATCTTGAAGTAAGAATGATTGAGGATCAATTCAATGATCCAAAATATCAATGCTTTCATTGAGAAATAGTTTGTAACCATTTAACTTCCACTTTAAAAAATGTACTTTATAAACTACTATGACCAGAACAGTAAAAGTTTAGAACTTTTGTCAAAGTTACAAAATTAATATTTATTATTTGTGCAATATACTGCTCGTTTCTAATCTTGGAAAACCATATAGTCTTATATCATCAAATTAAATCTGACAGATTTAAAATCTTATGTTGCAAATTGAGAGCTATTTCTCTTTGTTCTGTGAATCACTATGAGCAGAAGCATCATACCTACTCGAGAATGGTAATGTCTCCTAGGAAAATAAACATCTTTTGTCATGCATTCCAATATTTTGTGTAAATAGTACTCTATTTTAAAAAATCCATGTTATCTATTTCTTTGGTAACTATCAATTTGATATACAGCTCTTTGGCTTACACAACATCAATCAGCTACAAATTGATGTATATCTGACTCAAATAACTTACAGTACTTAGCCTTGAGAAATAGTTTAACAAGAGTTTGCCTCATACATGAAAAAAAAGGAAGCTTATGTTAAATATATCCGACTTATTTTTAACATCCATTCCATTAATCAAACTTGAGGACTGTATTATTACAATTGGTCAATATTAGCCACAGGGTTCTCAGGTACCATTTTCAACTCCCCAAAATAGTGTGTGATTGTACTCAATTGCAGTTTATAATTATTCCTGTATTTTAGTATTTCTCTTTAAACTACTTTTAAACTCATTTTACCTTTGTCAAGACAGATGTTATAATTTTGTCCTCAGTAGGTTATTATAGTTATTTATAATGTATTCTAGGCTTCTACAGTTAAATAAATAAATAAATAAATAAATAAATAAATAAACTCTGAAAAAGTGTTTCCATGCAAGTTAATTAAGTCAATATGAGTGCTTCTAAGCAAGTTCCTGTGCTAATGAATATCTCAGCAATTTAAACTGTATTTGAGATAGACAGTCTTCAAGAGTAGATATGTAAGTGATCTAGGGATATAGTTCAGTTGGTAGAGTGCTTTCCTTGCATGTACAAGGCCCTGGATTCAATCCCCAGCACCAAAAAAAAAAAAAAAAAAAAGACAAGAGTGTAGATACGTAAGAATATTATAATTATCTACAGTCAAAACTATTAGCCACAATGATACATATATAGTGGGAATACCATACACTAGCCAATATTTTGTATAGAAACAAAGTTTCAAAACATAAGGAGAAATCTATAGATAATTATTTATAGTTTAATACTGTCACAATGAGATTAGTTTCTCTTAATTTCTGATAAAGAAATAATCTTGCATGTATACCCAATTTATATCATTACTAAAATAAGTAATAAATAGAAATATATTCTAAAAATATTGACATTTAATATATATATTTTTTTTAAGTAAAGACTTTATCATCCACTAAAACACTTATGATATTTTCACTAATAATCACAAGCAACTAAATTTACTGGGTTCAGTAGCAACTTTTTATGAAACTAAACAGAACTTGTTTTCAGATACAGATTATTTGGTTTAAATGAGTATAACTATTATTAAAATATTTTGAGAAGAGAGAAGGCACAGAGACAAAACTGTATAAATACAGTTATCTCATACTAGACAAAGGCATCATAAACACACAGCAGGGAAAAGATAGCCTCTTTGCTGGGAAAACTGGAAATCCACAGGTAGCAGAATAAAATTTAACCCCTATCTCTTACACTGCATAAAATTCAATTCAAAGTGAATCAAAGACCTAGGCATTGGACCAGAACCTTACACATACTATAAGAAAATGTAGGACTAACACTCCATCATTTGGGCTTAGGAACTGACTTCTTCAACAGGACTTCTAAAATACAAGAAGTGAAATCAAGTATCAATAGATGGGATAGTATCAAACTAAAAAACTTCTTCACAGCAAAGGAAACAATCAAGAACATGAAAAGAGAGCCTACAGAATGGGATAAAATCTTTGCTACCTGCATCTTTTAATTTCAAGGATATATAAAGAACTTAGAAAACTTAACACTAAAAAGCAAACAACCCAATCAAGAAATGGGCTAAGGAACTGAATAGACAATTCAGAGATGGAGCAATACAAATTATATATATATATATATATATATATATATATATATATATATATATATATATATATATATATATATATATAATTATAATATAATTATATATGCAATAAATGTTCAACATCGCTAGAAATTATAGAAATACAAATTAAAACTATACTGAGATTTCATCTCACTCTAGTGAGAATGAAAATTAGCAAGAATAAATGTAACAATAAACGAGGATGTGGGGAAAAACGTATACTCATACATAACTGGTTGCACAGCAAATTGGTGCAACCAGTCAAAAAGTAGTATGGAGATTCCTCAGAAAACTTGGAATAGAACCACATTTGACCCAGTTATCTCACTCCTGGTTATATATCCAAAGGACTTAAAATCAGTACACTAGTGACACAGCCACATTAAAGTTTATAGCAGCTCAACTCATAATAGCCAAGCTATGGAATCAACTTATGTGCCCTTCAACAGAAGAATGGATAAAGAAAATGTGGTATGTATACTGAGTGGAATTTACTCAGACAAAATATGAAATTATGGTATTTTCATTTAAATGGATGGAGCTGGAGACTATAAGCCAATCCCCCCCCAAAAAAAAAAGTTGAATGTTCTCTCTGATATGTGGATGCTAATACACAATAAGGGGTGGTGTATAGTTCAGTGCATTAGACAAAGGGGAATAAAGGTGGGAGGGAGTATGGGAATGCGAAAGACAGTGAAATAAATCTGATATGACTTTCCTATATTTATATATGAATACACGATTCCACATGTATAGCCAGTGTAACTCCACAAGTACAACCGCAAGACTGGGATCCTAATTAGAATAAGATGTACTCAATGTTTATATAAATATGTCAAAATATACTCTATGAAGAACATATAAAAAATAAGAGTGGACCTTCTAAATTAAAAACAAAAAACAAAATTGGTAATGATATGGTATTTATCTCATTATACCTGACATTATGATTTAGATAAAGATAGCTTTTAGTCAAACTTAAGTACTATTGGAATCAGGAAAATTTTTATTTTTATTTGAGTAATATTTAAATAGCAAATAATTCAATTGGTTGTTTTAATAAAAATATGATTTTTTTAAAAGTGAAAGATCAGTATAATGTGACATATGATATATAGATAAAGCCAAAGTTTTTAATCATAATTTTTCTCTTGAGTATGCAATTCTAGAGACAATTCTAAAGAATTCTTGGACTCAGTACTTCAAGTGACAAAATTAAATAAAACTATTGGTTCTTGACAAATGGGTCCGTATCATCCTATCTTTAAAATACAAAACTTTCATTTATTCTTTTATTTACAGCACCAAAAATGTGATGTAGAATATTTTAATTGTAATGTGTTTAATTCCAACATATAACTGAACCTTGGCCACATATTTTGAGGCAATATAATAATTTGCTTGGCAATTCAACTAGTGTTATTGTTTGATTGTGTATTGCTATTAGAAAAAAAATCACCAACAAAATAATTTCTCCTTTGATTTAGAAAAGTTGTTTTCTTGGCTGCAGTTCTATTTTCTATATAAAAATTATTTAATATTTCCTAAAGAAACATACCCTCAGTGGTTTTCAAATGCAAATTATTAAATTCCATTGAAGCATTTTTGTCTTTTAAAATATTGGTTAAAATATCTATGGTGAATTACAGTTTCACAATTAGAACTGCTCAAATTGAGTTGAAAATATCTACTTCATAAATAATGGTTTAGTTTGATTAAAAGCAAAATCATAGTGTTAAATGTGTTATTGCACGTGATTCATCACTTATAATTTTATAATTAAAATATGAGGTAATGATTTTACATTACTAAGAACTTATGTATATATATATTTTGATAATCTAAGCATACACATTTAAATAAGTTTTCCAAATGCTTTAAGGTACATTGAAAATGACTAACACATGTTATTATTTTATTAATTTTTTCATTAAAAGTTCAAATTACATTGAATTTTATCTCAAATAAATTAAAGGTTTTCAGGAAAATTATTGTTTCTAAAAATATATTCAACACTATTAAAGTTCTTTCTCTCCCATTAATGCATTCAAAAATACTCACCACAGAAACCCTCAAAATATCTTCCAAACTTTTGTAATAGTTATATTGCTGTTATTTATTTCCATTTAATTTTAAAACAGTCAAATATGGATGTATACACAGCAAACTCTTCAGTACTTAGCAATATTGATAGTGTGGCTGTTATCTATAACTATCTCAAGTAAAATGTATGTATGTGAAATGTAAATGAATGAAGAAAAAGGTTTCTTATTAAAATTGAACTGAAATAGCCCACTATTATAGTATTTTAAGTCAGTTAAATGCAGTGTATGTTAGATATTTTTTGGAACAATTAAACCTGTATGTATACTTAGAAATATAGTGATAATAATTTTTTTCTTGCAATAAGCACATAAATTGTTGCAGTAGATATCTATTTTATTTCCCAAAAATACATATAAGATATGCAGGTAATAGAAACCTTCTTGGAAGTATATTCTTATTGTTTTTATCATTTTTAATTTTAGAATTTTGAATTATTAAATTGCTCTTGGCCCAGTAAGAAGTTCAAACAGTTTAAACAAATATGCTGTCTCCCAGTAAGTAAGTACACAGAATGCATAAATGAAGTCATAAATAAAAAAATATTTCATTTTATATTAATTATTGAATTTGTCTGTCCTGCTCATATTTCTAAAATAACTAAATTGCACATGTTTATTTTATGATGATAAGCAAGAAAAATAAATAATGCATTTAGCTCATTTTAATCTGTCTCTAATCAACATGAGTATAATAATCAGCTTCATATCAGATGTACTTACTTATTTTAGCCTAATGAGTTTAATACTTGAATAGATTTTATAACCATCAACCTATTTAAAGTATATATTTACTCACCCAATATAGATCAATCTATATGTACTTAAATGATTATAAATGTAAATATAAATATAATAAATATAAATATAAATGATAAGAAATATATTTTAATTTTTAAAACTAGCCTTTTTAGGTGACCAAAAACTGAATTTTTTTGTTAATGTTGTAACATTGAAGGAAAAAAATGACAACGTCCATTTTTTAAGTAGTTTTGTAATCAAGATGAATTTTATTATGAAATATTAAGTAATTGGGGTTTATGTCCACACATGTAAACAGAGAGGGAACAATTATCTGTGGAAGAAAAACATAAGTGTACAAATTCCTAGGACATGATAAAAAAATGATAAATAGGGATCCCATTTCTTCTGTTTAATGTGTTCTCAGTGTCATTAACTATCAGAAGAATGTAAGTCAAAACTATAACCCTGTCAGCACCATACCATCAGCAGGGGGGTCCTGATGAAGCACAAGGGCAGAAGAAGTGCTAATTCGTGTTCTACATTCCTGAGCCAGGACATCCTTCCATTACCCCTGAACATCAGAACTCCAGTTTTTCTTTATTTTGGATGCTGCAATTCATACTAGTGATCTCCTGGACTCTTTAGCCTCAGATTGAAAGTTGTACCATTAGCTTCCCTGGTTCTGAGGCTTTCAAACTTACATGGAGTTATTCTGCTGACTCCCTGCTTTCTCTACTTTTTAGATGGCCTATCCTTGAACTTTTCTGTTTCCATAAATGTCTGAATCAATATTTCTAATAAATGGCGTATCTATCTATTCATCCATCTAATCTATCCATCCAATCATATATGCATGTATCACCTATGGCTTCTGTTTCTAGGAATTCTAATTAACATAGGAGGTCATCAGGTTTAGATGAAGTAATGAAGTTGAAGCCCTCAGAAAGGTGTTAGTGTCCTTATGAAAAGCAGAAGGAAAGGAAGAGAGGGTTCTCTTTCTCTCAGGCATGTGAAGACAGAAGAAAGTGGTGGCTGCCTAAAAGTCAGAAAGAGGGCCATCACCAGGAATCACATCCTAGTCTCCAGAATTGGACAAAATAAATGCCCATTGTTTAAGCCAGCCAGACTATAGTATTATATTAAAGGAAAGTCTTAACAGTCTGTATAGCTCAAGTGTGTTTATCCTGTTTTGCTTTATTATTCTCAAAGAGTTGTGAAAATGTTAGGTTGAATATCATTTTCAATAATGAAATGGCAAAATATTTCCATGGATAAAATTTTCTGGCTGCTTCCATTTCTTATATATTATTAATATTACTTTATTCCATATACATTTCCAGATCTCCATGATGTCAGTCATACTTAAAGGCCATGAGAATTTAGCAATACAAAAAGAAAAGGTGATCTTATTTTGATCAAGCTTATATTTTAGTAGGAAACCACTAAGATATAAACACAGAAATATTACTTTATGAAAAGTGCTAAACTGAAAATAAAAGGAGTCAATATAATAAAGTATGATGGGCAGTCTGGCAAAGGCTGTCTGGGGAGGAATAAGCTTAGGTTACCACATGAAAGACCAGATGGATATAGCGTTGTAAAGACCTGAGGGAAAACCTTCTAATCTCAGGTTTCACATAATCTGGAGTTGCTCATGGAACTTTGAGCCTGATATATATGAAGCACAGTGATTTAGTAGATAAAAATATAAGATAAATTTTAGGGCAGCATGCAGAGGCCAGTTCATATTGAGAATTGTAGCTTTGAGTAAAGAATAGCATCCTCCATTTTATTTAATTGCTGAGTTTTTGACACAAAGGTAATTTGGATTGATTGATGCTTGTTAAAGCTCACACTAACTACTGACAAGAGAGTTTTAGGGAAATAAAAGTGATGGTAAGAATTCTACTTGCATCAGTCCAACTTGGATCATTATAGTTTAGTCCACTGGAATGGTGAAGACAATAGAAAATTTTGCGTGTATTTGGTTTATATTTTAGGGATTGACTTGAATGTGGTACCTGGGGATAGATAAAAGAAAATGTGGCCATTATGAAGTCAAACAACAACAAGTGCCAGCAAGGATGTGGGGAAAAGGGTACACTTGTACATTGCTGGTGGGACTGCAAATTGGTGCAGCCAATTTGGAAAGCAGTATGGAGATTTCTTGGAAAGCTGGGAATGGAACCACCATTTGACCCAGTTATTCCCCTTCTTGGTCTATTCCCTAAAGACCTAAAAAGAGCATGCTACAGGGACACTGCTACATCGATATTCATAGAAGCACAATTCACAATAGCAAGACTGTGGAACCAACCTAGATGCCCTTCAATAGACGAATGGATAAAAAAAAATGTGGCATTTATATACAATGGAGTATTACTCTGCATTAAAAAATGACAAAATCATAGAATTTGCAGGGAAATGGATGGCATCAGAGCAGATTATGCTAAGTGAAGCTAGCCAATCCCTAAAAAACAAATGCCAAATGTCTTCTTTGATATAAGGAGAGTAACTAAGAACAGAGTAGGGTTGAAGAGCATGAGAAGAAGATTAACATTAAACAGGGATGAGAGGTGGGAGGGAAAGGGAGAGAGAAGGGAAATTGCATGGAAATGAAAGGAGACCCTCAGGGTTATACAAAATTACATACAAGAGGAAGTGAGGGGAAAGGGAAAAATAATACAAGGGGGAGAAATGAATGACAGTAGAGGGGGTAGAGAGAGAAGAGGAGAGGGGAGGGGAGGGGAAGGGAGGGGGGATAGTAGAGGATAGGAAAGGCAGCAGAATACAACAGACACTAGTATGGCAATATGTAAATCAATGGATGTGTAACTGATGTGATTCTGCAATCTGTATACGGGGTAGAAATGGGAGTTCATAACCCACTTGAATCAAATTGTGAAATATGATATATCAAGAACTATGTAATGTTTTGAACAACCAACAATAAAAATTTTAAAAAATCAAAAAAAAAAAAAAAGAAAATGTGGCATAGATTTATTGCTCAATAACATTTACAGATAGTCCTCAGTTTATGATGATTTGAATTACGACTTTTTTTTTTTTTTTTACTTTAGAATGGTGTGAAAGCAATAGATAGTTTTGACACTTGAGTGTTTATCTTTTCCTGGGATAACAACACATAACACAGTATTCACTTGTGAAGATGTGTCATAACATCTCTCAGGCAGCCTTGCAATCATCAGCATAAGCAACTATACTCTATGGTGCACTAGCAACACTTACTCTGTTGGTAAGCTGTGGTGATCAGTAAGGTAGGTAGTAAATGCTTTTTAACTTACAATAATTAAGCTTATTTGGATATGACATCATCATAATCTTAAATAAGTCATTTATTTTTGAACAAAAGAATAATAAAAGATAAATTATAGGTTTGAGTTTTGACCATTGGAAAAAGATGGTACTGTTTAATGCCATGAAGTATGCTGGAACAAAAAAGTTTTAAAGGTGCTAGCAAATAGAGTTCATTTTTGATGTTATTTTCGGAATGCCTATTAGAATAAGAATGATAAATAATTTATATGGGAATTTGTAGTTCAGGGATGAATTCAGGGTTTCAGTTTGAATACACACACACACACACACACACACACACACACACACACACACACACATCACATGGTTATAACCCTTGCAGGTTATATGCCCACCAAGAGGATATAAGACTTGATAGCAGATAAAAATTAACATAGGTGCTACTCTGCATTGTTTAACAGTTTAGGGCCAAACATTAATGCTGTAGAAGAAATAAAGTAGTCTAAGCTCTCATCCATGTTGTTCGTATACTATCAGAGTGGTGATGCTACAGCTAGGACTCCGATAAGCAGCACACTGACAATTTGGCTATTCCAGAACTTGATTGTACACATTAAAACCTACAAAGCCCATAAGTGTCCCAAATAATTTACAAACTGGTCTTGAATTTAAAAGTTTGCTGACATATCTTATTCCACAATTATGGGAAAGCAAAAGTATTCTCATGAGCATACTTTTAAGTTGCTAAATGAAAAATAATTTTTATGTATCCAATCAATAAGGAAAAATTGTATGTTTGCTAATAAAACTCCATTTCTGTTTCAAATAGGTTCAATGTTTCTTCCTTAAAACCAATATTATATTCAATCTGATGTTTAATCATCAAGGTTCTTCGCTTTCTAATCATAACTATAGTTCATTTCCTAGTCAGTCTTGTTGCCTTAAATGGGGAAAGGTTTAAAACTCATATATTTTTAATATTTACTTTTTAGTTGTAGTTGGACACAATACCTTTTATTTTATTGATTTATATGTGGTGCTGAGGATTGAACCCAGAGCCCTGCACATGCCAGGCAAGCGCTTTACCGCTGAGCCACAACCCCTGCCAAAAAAACTCATATTTTCTAATGCCACAAATGAGGAAATTCATTCATCTTGGTTTTCTGTGTTCATCATGCATAGTATTTCTCTTTTCTTTATTAGAGCATGGTAATTATACATAGTATGTGAGTTCATTTTGAAAAAAAATTTATACATGTAAGAAATTTTATTCAATTGTCATTTTCCTCCACTTTTATCTCCCTTCCTCCCACCTCCTACTCTCCTCCCTCTACTAATCTTCCTTTCTTCTACATATGCATAAAGGGGAGAATCCCTTTGATACCTTTATATATTAATATAACATATTTTTTGTTAAATTAATTCCATTTATGTTCCCCTTCCTTCCTCTCTCACTCTTGTTTCCTTCTTCTACTCCATTAATCTTCACTATATCTTATAATACCTGATTCCCTCCCCAACCATCTTCTTTCCTTTGTTTTACTCTAACTTCCACATATGAGAGAGAAAGCATTCAATCTTTGATTTCCTGAGTCTGGCTTATTTCACTTAGTGTGATTTTTCTCATTTTACATTCATTTACCACCAGCAAATACCATTATTTCATTCTTCTTTATGACTGAGTAAAACTCCATTGTGTATATATACCACATTTTCTTAATCCATTCATCTATGGACAGGCTTATGGGCTGATTCTATACTGTGAGTACTGTGAATTGTGCTGCCTTAAACACTGAGGTGGCTGTCTTGCTATAATATGCTGACTTTACAACTTTTGAATAAAACTGATGAGTTGGGTAGCTGGGTTCTATGGTGGTTACATTCCTAGATTTTTGAGGAATTTCCCCACTGCTTTCCAGAGTGGTTGTACTAATTTGCAGTCCCACCAACAATATAAGAGTGTACCTGACTGCTCCCATACTAGCCAGCATTTATTATTATTCATGTTTTTGATAATTGCCTTTATGCCTGGAGTGAAATGAATCAGTGCAGTTTTGATTTGCATTTTCCTAATTGCTGTATTTCTTGGCCACTTGTGTTTCTTCTTTTGAGAAGTTTCTGTTCAGTTTATTTTTTCTCATTTATTGATTGGGCTATTTGTTTTCTTTGGGCATTGAGTGTTTTAGTTCTTTATATATTCTGGATATTAATTATCTGTCAGAGTAATAGCTGGCAAAGATATTGTCCCATTCTGTAGGCTGTCTCTTCACTCTCTTAATCTTTTTCTTTGAAGACTCTTTGTAATTTGATGGTAACCCACTTATTGATTTTTGGTTTCTATTTCTTGAGCTTTAGGGTTCTTGTTTAGGAAGACAGTGCCTGTATCTATATGATAGAGTATTGATCCTATGTTTGCTTCTAGCAGTTGCAAGGTTTCTGTCTAATTTCTAAGTATTTTATTCATTTGGATTTGACTTTTATGGACATTGGAAGACATGGATCTGATTTTATTATTCTGCATATGGATATCCAGTTTTCCCAGCACATTTTTAAAAACAGGTTTTCTTTTCTCCAACATATATTTTTGGCACTTTTGTCAAGTAACACAAGTCTGTAAAAATTTTTATTTGTCTCTGAGTCTTCCATTTGATTTTATTAGTCTACATGTCTGTTATGATGACAATAGTTTTGGCTACTATAGCTCTTTATTATAAATTTGAAATGGTATTGTGATGACTCCTGTGTCACTTTTCTTGTTCAGAATTATTTTGATTATTCTGGGTCTCATTTTTCCAAATGAAATTTAGGATTGATTTTTCAGTTCTGTGAAGAACGGCATTGATGTTCTAATTGTGATTCATTGAATGTGTATATTGCTTTTGGTAGTATGGCCATTTTGAATATATAAATTCTGTCTATCCAAGAACTTGGGAGGTCCTTCCATTTTCTGAGTCTTCCTCAATTTCTTTCTTCAGTGTTCTATAATTTTCATAGTAGAGGCCTTTAACCTCCTTGGTTAGATTAGTTCCCAGGAATTTGTTTTATATTGTTTAAGGTATTGGGAAGGGGATG
The DNA here is from genome assembly GCF_047511675.1 of Marmota flaviventris. Lineage (NCBI taxonomy): Eukaryota > Metazoa > Chordata > Mammalia > Rodentia > Sciuridae > Marmota > Marmota flaviventris. The sequence goes on from NW_027288305.1 coordinate 794,488, forward strand.
GTTTTCCTGCTTTCCTTCTCTGCTGAATCACTCTCAGAGTATAGAAATGTTATTGTAATATGAGTTTTGATCTTATATCCTGCTACTTTGCTGAATTTATTTATCAGCTCTGAAGTTTCTGATGGAGTTTTATGGGTCTCCTGGAAATGGGATCATGTCATCAGCAAACAGTGATATTTGACTTCTGCTTTTCCAATTTGTATCCTTTTAATTTCATTCTGTTGCCTGATTGTCCTGGCTAGAGTTTTGAGAAATATATGTAGTAAAGATAGTGAGAGTGAGTATTCTTTTCTTTTTCCTTATTTTAAAATAAATGCTTTTGGTTTTTCTCAATTCAGTTTGATGTTGACTATGAGTTTGTCATATATAGCCTTTACAATGGTGAAGTAAGTTTCTTCTATCCTTAGTTTCTTCAATGTTTTTAACATGAATTATTGCTATGTTTTATCAAAGGGTCTTTTCTGCATCTATTGAGATGATCCTATAAGTCTGGTTCTTAATTCTATTAAGTGGTGAAGTACCTCTGTTGATTTGCATATGTTGAACCAGCCTTGCATTTGTGGGATGAAGCCCACTTGATCTTGTTGTATTATTTCCCTCATATTTTTTGAATGTAGTTTTCTAATATTTTATTAAGTATTTTTGCATCCATGTTCATCAAGGGTATTGACTTGTAGTTTTCTTTCCTAAATGGGTCTTTGCCTCGTTTTGGTATCAGGTTATACTGACTTTCTAGAATGTGTTTAGGAGTGTTTCTTTCCTTCCAAGTTCCTGGACTAATTTGAGAAAGATTAGGGTTGGTTCTTCTTTAAAGGACAGGTAGAACTTTGTTGAGAATCCATCTAGTCCTGGCCTTTTCTTTGTTGGTAGGTGTTTAATTGCTGTTTAGATTTTCTGTATCTTTCTGTTTAAGTTTGGGCAAGTTGTATGTATTTAGAAATCTGTCAATGTCTTCTAGATTTTGCAGTTTATTGTTGTATAAATTTTCAAATTGATTTCTAATGACCCTCTGGATTTCATAAGTGTCTGTGGTAATATCTCATTTTCATTTCTAATCTTGTTGAAGATTTTCATATCTAATCTCTCTCTTTGGGCTAGTTTGGCTAAGTGTTTATTAATCTCACTTACCATTGAATGAACCAACTCTGTTGCATTGATCCTATGTATTTTTTTTATTATTCTAAAATTAATTAATTTTGGATCTAATTATTATTAAGTATTTTTGCATCTATGTTCATCAAGGGTATTGGCTTGTAGTTTTCTTTGGAGTTATTTTGTTTTTCTATATCTAAAGTGCTGAGTTGGAGAATCAACTTATTTATTTGGGATCTATATTAAAAACTGATATTTAATTAAATAATGTAAATACATAGCTCTTAAAATCATAAGTACAATCTTATATCTGCAAATGGACACTATTTCTTGGAGTGATATCACCAAGAACACCATATTTTAAACCATGCTCTACAGAGAATTAGTGAACATTGATATCACTAGATGATGAACTGATTAAGAGGAAATCTAACTCAGATACAAAATATAGTCCACACAAAAGTTAAAAAAAATAAACATGATAAGTTACTGTGACAAAAGTAGAAATTGGTCTCTGGTTGGGAAAAGATGCCACAGAATATTTAGTATACCTACCTAAAGCTTGGAAATCCAAAAGGCAATCAAAGAAGTGTGAATATCTGAATTAATCTGGGACCCCAGGAGAGGAAGACTAAGACTTTAGCACTTATCTTGCCATTCAGCCAGAGGAGACAGCAAAGATTGTTTTAGTCTTCAAATTGCAATCTAACAATTGGTGGGAGGTGGGGTAAACAAGTTCAATATTCCATTCTCCCAGGACTATAAACAGAATGTTAAGTCCCACTGAAAGTAACTGGTGAAGAAGCCCCAAGAGTACAATTCAGGAAAGCTGGATAAGAATTGTTGATGGCTAAGAATAGTTTTTTTTCTTTGGGGGTGGGGCTGACTTCTGTATGTTCTGGCACCTGAGACCCATACAGAGTCCCTTCCCCATACAGAGACATCTAGTTTCCTGTGGATAAACTGGTGAACTTGACACTGCCAGCAATGGGGATTGATTTGGAGTCCCATAAACAATAAGAATAACTGAGTCAGCCACAGTGACATACACAGTTTCACATGGAAGCTGAAGCAGGAGGATTAGAGTTGGAAGCCAGTCTGGGCAACTTAGAGAGACCCAGTCTCAAATTATTTTTTTTAAAAAGGACTGAGGCTTGGCCATGAGTTAAGTCTCTAGTACCTATTAATCATCATAATCACAATAATAATAATAACAATTATAAGTACTCTCCATCCCCCTATTTAGCTCAAGAGATAACACAATGGTTATTAAGGGGCACTCTACCACCACACGATTATCCAGAGTAGCCTCTTTGTCCCCAGAGGTCTGAAATTTCTTTCTTCCTCCAGAGTCAGCAGGTTATTACCCAAGTGGCACCCATGAGAGGCACTGTGCCACAAGATGGCTTACCCAAAGCATCATTGTTCCTGTGAGCAGAAGCCCCAGGGTTACAAATCAGGAAAACTGGATAAGAACTGTTGATGGGAATCCCACATAACTAGTTTATTTTTCTTTGGGGTGGTGGTGAATTCTGTATGCTCTGGCACCTGAGACACATACAGAGTCCCTTCCCCATACAGAGACATCCAGGTTCCTTTGGGAGCATAAAGACTCAAACCTCAGCAAGTATGCAGCTGAGGGGTGTGCTTTATTCTCTGCAGGCATGGAACATTCTATCCCAATAAGTGCTTAACTAAAGAAACACTTATGTCTTTGTAGATTTCAGAAACCTCTTCTACATCAATAAACAGTGTGTGGTCCACATAGAGAAAGCATTCTTCACCTCAGATAGGGTCAACAGAGAAAAACAGGAAAACAGAAATATCAAGAAAACAAAACAGACCAAATTCATACTACAAATGCTCTGAATCTCACACTTCATTAGCACCACAGTGACCCAAAGTAGTTCAAGACCTGCTTGCTAAACTGAAATGGCTGACTGCCTGCTTAAATAAGATTTAATTAGGACATACAATCTCATAACATAATAGACAAATACACATGGTCCATTAAAAAATCAACACATACCATCAATCAGGAAATCACACTTTAAATCAGAAGAGCTATTCAGCTGACCCCAACATCAATGAAAATCCATTTGTGGATATATCTGACAAAAATTTTAAAGTGATTATAATATAAATACTTCACAATTATAAATTATTTAAAAAACTCACAACAACAATAATTATAAACAAACAAACGCAGAGAAGCAATATTAGACAAATTTCAAGGATATAACAGGGAGAAATAATTCATGGGCCAGAAGGAAGTTGTTCAGTTTGCAAGTGCTAAAAGGAAAGCAATGTCAATCATCCAATCTACATCTGTGAAACTACTTTTTAAAAATAAAAATGGCAATTTTTTTTTTTAGTTGAAGGAAAACAAAAATAATCTCTCATGAGTCAATGTGTTCTTAAAGAATGTCTAAAGGGAGTTAGTCAAACAGAAAGTAAAAACATCTTGGATCATTAGGAAGGATAAAAGAATAATATAAGCATATTCTACATTCAAGAGAATGTCTTCATTAATGAAAAAAATGTGGCCATTATGAAGTCAAACAACAACAAGTGCCAGCAAGGATGTGGGGAAAAGGGTACACTTGTACATTGCTGGTGGGACTGCAAATTGGTGCAGCCAATTTGGAAAGCAGTATGGAGATTTCTTGGAAAGCTGGGAATGGAACCACCATTTGACCCAGTTATTCCCCTTCTTGGTCTATTCCCTAAAGACCTAAAAAGAGCATGCTACAGGGACACTGCTACATCGATATTCATAGAAGCACAATTCACAATAGCAAGACTGTGGAACCAACCTAGATGCCCTTCAATAGACGAATGGATAAAAAAAATGTGGCATTTATATACAATGGAGTATTACTCTGCATTAAAAAATGACAAAATCATAGAATTTGCAGGGAAATGGATGGCATTAGAGCAGATTATGCTAAGTGAAGCTAGCCAATCCCTAAAAAACAAATGCCAAATGTCTTCTTTGATATAAGGAGAGTAACTAAGAACAGAGTAGGGTTGAAGAGCATGAGAAGAAGATTAACATTAAACAGGGATGAGAGGTGGGAGGGAAAGGGAGAGAGAAGGGAAATTGCATGGAAATGGAAGGAGACCCTCAGGGTTATACAAAAGTACATACAGAGGAAGTGAGGGGAAAGGGAAAAACAATACAAGGGGGACAAATGAATGACAGTATAGGGGGCAGAGAGAGAAGAGGGGAGGTTAGGGGAGGGGAGGGGGGATAGTAGAGGATAGGAAAGGCAGCAGAACACAACAGACACTAGTATGGCAATATGTAAATCAATGGATGTGTAACTGATGTGATTCTGCAATCTGTATATGGGGTAAAAATGGGAGCTCATAACCCACTTGAATCAAAGGGTGAAATATGATATATCAAGAACTATGTAATGTTGTGAATAACCAACAATAAAAAATTAAAAAAAAAGAAAAATATAATATATCACAAATCAAAAAAAAAAAAAATGTTCCGTGAGATTTTGAGAGCTTATATAGACACTTAAAATTTGGCATTAGTTACCCTCAAGCAAGAGCAGATGTTTTGACATATGTTGAGAGGAGTACTCTGAACTAGCTATTCTAATCTCCTTCTGGAAAACTTTTTGTGCTAACATATGGTAGACAATGAATCTTAAAACTGTTGGCTATGGACTTGACAGAAAAATGGGATTATTTAAGATTTATTTACATAGATTAACCAAATTGAGCATAGAAATGGATGGAATTGGCCATATCCCACTGATTTTCGAAAGATTGGCAAAAAATTTTTCCATCTTGCCAAAAAATTATTTAAACCCTCTGAATTTTACATGCAATATAATATTTCTCAATGCTAAGCATATCTATCTTTTTTAAATCATGTAGAAGACTTCCCCTGCCTACAACATCATTAACAGTTCTAAGAGGAATATAAATTTGCAGTCCTCAAATTGTGGAAGAAAATGTTCAAATTTGAATAATTTTACTCTCTTTTCTTCATTATCATATAAATGATGTATTCAAAACACAACAATATCCACATTTAAATGGCATCAAGCAAAATCATATCATTTTTCTAATGCTGATGATAATTACATATGAAAATGTCTCCCCATTTTTGTAGATTTACATTTATGTAATTTGAAAATTTAAAATAAGAAATGCGTATTTGTCAGCTATTATTTAAACAAGCCCAAAGTCATAGAGAATGTTCATGCATTTAAACAAGATGTAAAACATGGTTTTTACTTTCTTTCTTAGAGATATATCATGGTATTTGGCAAAAATAGTAATCTACAATCATTCTTCCCTTTACTTAAATGCCATTTTCTTTCCTTTCTTTCTTTCTTTTTAAAAATATTTTTCCATGTGTGATGTTCTCTTTGTACATTAAATGTGTTTTGAAAAACACCAGAAACCCAGAAAATATTTTCCAATATCCTCTTTGAGTATACTTCAAATTTAACTTATAATGGTTTCAACAATAGGAGACATATAATAGCATCCCCCTATACTCAGGAGTTGAAATTATGGATAATACATGGGTAATCAGCATTGATTAGTACATGTACTTTGAATAAAAGCAAGCTATGATAGCAACTAGTTTGCTAAGAACCAGAATGGGCTTGAATCATCCAGATGTCCATGTATTCCCAGAATAATCTTTTAGGAGGTGCAGTTGATACTTTAATTCTATTTTTTCTAAAAAGCATTAAGAATGTAAATCCTTCATGGGACTAAGTATTAATGAAAAGCATGTAAAACTACTTTAGCTAAATATGTGGTTAGGAGATTACTGTAGTAAAAATAATGTAGTCCTTCATGTTTGATATATTTCAGCTAAGACCTTTTTTTCCCATAGAAAGAGTTTCTTTTGCCAAAATTCTTAGCTTTTGCTGAATATATACTCCAGGATTCTTTGGTGTAGAGTACTAGAATTACTTTGAAAAAATGCTTTTATCTAACTGTAATATTTTTTTTACCATAACTTACTATAAGAACGTATATTATATTGTTTTATTTTGTTTATAGGCTCAATAATCACTATTTCTAGTCTTTGTAAGATGACAAATTACATTTACTTTGAATAAATGTGTTGAGATAATCCTCAAACCTCTCAAATACCCTTAAAATTCAAGTATTCTAGACTTCTTCTATCAATTCTATATTTCCTTCTCCTGGTTATGCTCTGTGATTAATCTTTGGCCAAACAATGAACATATGGATGTGTTTCTAATATTCCATTCAAATTATAAGTTCATTTTTCCAGTACTTACATGGTTCTTTAAAATCTCTTAGAATTCTAATACACTATTTAAATAACTTGGACCTTCCTTGAAAAATAAAGGAAAATGCTGTTGAAACTTGTCTTCTTCTGAGTTATACTTTCTTACAGTATTTAGCTCTCAGTAATAATTTGATATAAGACAATGATTAGTATTCTGAAAAATGGGGCACTCAGGAAAATTAGTAACAAATGCTCATTGCCTTATAAAGGTCAAAAACATTCAATGTCACATTTCTTTTGTATTTCTAGAGCACAGGAACTCAGTGTGATGGAGCAGTAAATTTCTGAAATTATGACAATATCAGTAACTGACATTAGTTTGTTAGTCAATAAAATAACCTAGGTTAACTTCAGCATTAAGAAACATTTTCCCTCCCATTTTGCATTTGGATATGATTTTAATTTCTGCTTTTTTTCCTTTAGTTTGTCTTGCATATAATTTTCACAAATTTTTGTTTGTAGCAATTATAGCTATTTTTGTAGGTCTTGAACTTACTTTGGCTTTGATTTCCTAATATTTTTATCCCTTATTTATCCATTCTTACAATAAAAACCTAATAAAAATCAAAACATAAAAAAAAAAAACTGCAGCTTGTTACAAGTAGCACATTCTTATAATCCTGGTGACTAGGGAGCAAGAGACAGGAGGCTTGGAAGTTCAAGGCCAGCCTGAACAATTTAGTGAGCACCTGAGCAACTTTGTGAGACCCTGTCTCAAAACAAAAAAAAATAAAAAGGCTGGGAATGTAGCTCAGTGGGAAATTACGTCTGAGTTCAATCCCTAGCATCAATCAATCAATCTTTATAAATAAAGTCAGGTTTCGTGATTTATGCCTGCAATCCAGCAAATTTGAGAGGCTAAGGCAGAAGAATCTCACATACAATGCAAACTTTGGAAATTTAGCACAACCTTTTCTCAAAATGTCTTGTAATTGAATATCAGTGGTAGAGTGTTGCCTAACATGTAGGAGTCCCTGAACTCAAATCCCATTACCATCACCATGCAAACCCCCACGCAAAGAGAAAGAAAAAGTATCTGATAAAATAAATAAAGGAAAAAAAACAGATGATGTAGCTAAATTCAAACTTATCAAAATATTACATATAAGTAGTTTTAGACTCAATGAATGATAGAGACAGATTGGACTGAAACCACTCTATACCCACATGTATAAAACTTGATTCAAATATGAAGAGACTGAAATGTTAAATTAGTAATATGGAAAATATAATATGCAAATACTAAACAAACCAAAGTGTATTGCTTCTGGAAATAGGATATGAAAAGGACTTGCTCTATTCATTCCACAGGGAGACCTGATATTGCAGTAACTCTAGGAATGATGCACCCCCAATAAGCTTGGTTGTAAATAAAAGAAACAAGCATTTAAAAAATGTGGCTATAGTAATATCAGAAAAATTAGAATTCAGAGAAAATAATTACCAGAAATAAAACAGTTCAGGGAAAAATATATAACAGTCTCAACAAAGCTTTGAAATGCATGAAGCAAAAACTGCTATACTCAAGGGAGAAATACAAAAAATCCACAAGTATACTTCAAAAAACAATCCAACTTTCTTTGAAATTAATAGAACTAGCAACAAATAATGAAATTATAGAATATGTGATGGACATAAGTTGATCTAAATTGACATATACACTTTCTTTCGAAAAACAAAAGCAAAAATAATATTTCAAAATTTTAATTTGTATGTGAGATTCTTCTGCCTTTGCCTAAAGATACAGTATTTCCTGGGCTATCAAAATTTTAAAAAATACAATTTTTTATGAATTTGAAAGAATTGAAAATGATCAAAGTGATCACAGAGTACTATACAGAAGTAAGCAATAGAGATATTTAGAAACTGTAGAACACTACATAAAACATGGATTAAAAGAAAATTAATGAAAAAAAATTAGAAAATATCTTAAAGAAAACAATGTATTATAATTTGTGGGATATAGTACAGCATAGCTTAAAAAATGACAATATACTATACACTAAATGGCCTATATACAATATAAGTGTATTTCTCAGAGTTCTAGAACTGGAATAAGGATAACAGACTACAGCATGGTCAGGCTCTCTGGTCACGGATTTCTTCTAGGTTGCAGGTCACCAAGTTCTCCTCTTATCCTCAAGGGACAGAAAGACATTTTCTGACCTCTTCCCATTACCACATAATTCCCACTTGTGATGCTCCACTCCTTCCCTCCTAGAAACCTGACCTCCAAATACTATCCTGTTGGAGATTCAATTTCAACAAATGAGTTTCTATATACACAACTGCTGTATATTGGATGAGGGTCCCCAAAGGCCCACATATAAGGTTTAGTATCCATTATGGCACTAACAGGAGGTGGCAATACTCTTAGTTGGTTGAGTGTACAAGGAAGTCCTTAGGTCACAAGAGGCAGGTCCTCAGTGGGATGCAAGTATCTTCCTCTTCCAGATTTTCTCTACTTCCTGGTTTATAATAGAGATGGTGTCTTTGCCACATGTTCCTGCCATAATGTGCTGGCATTTCCAGAGGCTCAAAGCCAAGTAATAGTGGATCCTCCAGATCCATGATCCAAAATAAACCTTTTCTCTTTATAAATTAATTGCCCAAGATATTTCAATATAGTCATGCAAAGTTGACTAAGATGCAAACATTCAGTCCAAAAAAGTAATTTTATGCCTCTAAGTGCATATTAGAAGAATCCTTCCAAATCATCTAATTTTTCATGTAAAGCAAAGATGCAAGAGAAATAACATTAAACACAAAGTAAACAGAAGGCAGTAAATAAAAGCTTAAATATTAAACAGAAGTCAAAAAATAGAAAACACAAATATTAATTCTTTTAAGTTTCATAAAAATTAATAAACCTCTAGTCAGAGTGATCAATTAACAAATATCCAGAAGAATACATGAAAAAGAATGGAATAGTAAATATTTCAGTAAATATGGAGTATATTTCCATACAATTTTTCTCTTTTCTTCTCTTAATTTTAATTATAATATTGTTTTCATATTTATAAAATGAATAGACAAAATTTATGTGGTGATCGAAAAAGACAAGAATGAATATGGAGAAATAACGGAACAAAGTTATAGTTTTGTTGAAATTAAGTTAGTGTTCATGTAAAGTGCACCATATTTATTGAGAAGTGTATTGTAAATCACAGGGAAAATGAACTAAGAAGACAGAATAAGAAACAATTGTTTTGCATAAGACATTAGTAAAAAAAAAAGAGTAGCAACAAAGACAATAAGCATACACATATGAAAAAAGCAGTGAATTGACAGTTGTAAAGCTAATCATGTTAATAAAGACACAAAAGCCAATTATTTAATTATTTAGTCAAAATTTGAGGAATATGAATTTGAACTAAAATCTGAAATCTATATATGGCAGAAAATAGAGGTATTTTTAGATTCAAACATGCAAGTGAAATTTTACCTTCATGTTATAAATTTCTACATTCATCAGTATTATGTTAAATCTATTCAGTTTTCTCATATGTAAAGTCTTTCAAGGAGATGACATGTTTTGTGAAGTATCTGTCTAGGTTAAAGGGAATTATGAAAAACAAAAGCAAATAAAACAGTATTGTAACAATGGTCATAGCTATAGTAAAGGAAATAAATGCTAAATTTCAAGCATTCCATATTCCTGATAAAATTGTAAAAATACCAGATGTTGTAAAAAAAACACTTGTATTTTGCAATAATATAACATCTAAACCACATATTAAAAGATAGCTGTCTTATTCCACCTTCAAAAGATGTGTGGATTATTTTGAAGTGCATAACATGTACAACACTGTAAGGTCATTGGAGGAAGAAAAAAGAGATTATTTTTTAAATGTTCAAAGAAAATGTTGAAGCATGTAAAACTGAGTGTTCTACAAAATATGGTCCTTTGAAATGTTCTGTAATGAAACTCTTCAGTAGTTAGAGTCTGTTGGAAATAGACTATATATTTTTCAAGAGATTCACCATTTAATTTATCAACAGATAGTACCTCAGAAGGCAAAGAACTGTGACTGTCTTATGTATGAATCTCCTAACGATCACTATTATGCCACACCTATGATTTTCTCTATAATGTCTCTCAAAACATTGCTGTAAGCATATACATGTAGATGTTTTAAACTTAATGTTCACCCAAATATAATCTGTCAGGTTTTTTTACTCCAGAATATCTACTATAGATTGCATCTTTCTTTATATTTCTGTGATATTTATTAATATCTATACATCAGTATCTCTGCAGAGAGTAAGAGATGTGATTGAATTAATATGTAAATTATTTCATTTTAATTATGAAATAATCAGAAAATATTAGCCCAATACACATATAAAGAAAAAAATCAATAGTAGTCTGCATAAGAAAATCAGAACCATCGTGCCCACCACACATGCAGAATGTTTTGCATTTTCTCTTGGTGCATATTTATTGATACATTTGTATCAAGAATACAGAAAGGAATATTGCTGTGTCACTTGAAACACCTCTGAAAGTTGACATTGGTACCATTTCCTAAAGAAAATCAACATTCTACAGTACAATCCAGTTTCTTCATGCAATGCAGAATACAAAATTTAACAGTAGTTATGGCGTGATTTATAGAAATGTAAATCAATTTTTTAATAGTTTTTTTCATATATATATATATATATATATATATATATATATATATATATATATATATATATATTTACCATATCAAGTAGATAGCCAGGTTTTGTGTGCCATCTTATCTCAGGTAAGCTGTAGAAGAATTAAAAGAACAAAAACTACATAAAGTCTAAACATGTTTTTAAGAACAAATTACATTGGGTGTCCAAGAGGAAAAGGAAAAACGATGATCATGGCATGCCTTTGAGGAAAAGAAAGCATGAAGAAGACTTCAGAAGATACGACTCTTGGTAGATTTGGAAATTCAGTCCTAGGCACAGGGACTCTCATTTTTCACCAATGCTCTCACAGTCTTATGTTAAAGAACTGGGATGCTTAGAAAACTGAGGTACTGAGATTCTCACTGTTATAGGTTGGTAAGACCAAATTGTTTCTTTAACAGTATAATAAACAAAATGTGGACAGTCCTGCCTGTAATCTCAGCTACTCAAGAGGCCAAGTCAAGAGGATTGTAAGTTCAAAACCAAACTTGTCTTAAAATAATTTTTATTTAACAAGGACTGGGGTATAGGTCAGTGGCAGAATGCTTGCTAGCATGCATGAAGTCTTGTGTTTAATCCTTAATGCCACGTAATCCTTAATAAACACACACACACACACACACACACACACACACACACACAGACACACCACAAAGAATATATTTAAATTTTAGAGATGCAAACAAATTAAAAATATACTTAGTCAAAAAGTTGTTTAGTGTGTAGATTTAAGCCTTATCAAGTAAAAATAAAAGTAAAACATCAGCAACTTTGAGGTACAAAAATTTTGCTTTCAAACTTCTGCTGTTTTATTATACATACAGATCCTAGATGCTTCAAGGGGAGCCACGCACTAACAAAACAAATGAAGTATAAAAATAAAAATGTCTGATGATATCTGAAAGCCATTAAGAGTAATCTGAGCACAAATTTTGTAGCTAAGATCAGAGACTGGTGCTACCACTCATTGCAATTGTATATGGAATGCCGCAGCAAAGTAAATTGAAGAAGTCTGGGGGGAAAAACACAGTTAAGGGACTTATATAGCATGAAAGCTTGCATATGTATGGGATGTGATTGAGAAAAGAACCAGATAATCTCTCATTTTTAAAAAGAAAATAGTCTAACTAGGATTTGAGTCTATGGAAGACTGATATGTCATTGTTCGGTTAATTTTGAGTATTTCACCTTTCTCTTTTGCATTCAATAATACTTTATGAAAAAAATTTAGAACTCAAAATAAATTTATTTATTTAACTAAGAGAATGTACAGATATTATGACTTCTATTAGAAGAAATTAAATCAACCTGAAATAAACAAATCATGGGAATCATGTTTAGGAACGAAATGCATTGATGTGTCCCTTTTTATACTGAAATGCCTTGTGCTCAAGATATTTACAGAAGGTTTCTCTCTCAGGAAATATTGGAACCATGTTATACAGGAAAAAACAAAAAGTTTCTTCTACTGATAATTTTTTAATAGAATTCCACTAATTCATGAAGTATCATTGTCACCCCAACTGCAACACATCCTCCCTGCTGACTGACAGAATGGGCTTTCCAAGTCACAAATCTAACTGTGCCACTTATTTTATTATATTTCTTGGGTTGCTTTTACCTTGAAAATGAAAACCAAATAAATTTAGACTTTCTATATAAGGTCCTAAATAACCGGGGCACTACCCTCATTTCTAACACTTAATGCCTTTTGCTCCAGCCAAGTTACTAACTCTTTTTCCTAGACTGTACATTGTTCTCTTAACTCATACTTTTGTTTTCATTATTTCCTCTCCTAGAAATGCTTAGCTGCTTGCTTCACTATCATCTGTTTTCTCTGAGTTCTAATTCTGCTTCCAATGAGACACTTTCTGCCATCTAAAGCATCTTCCTTCTCCTCTCCTTCCCATCTCTGTTTTGTCCACGTGTCTGAGGACACGGAGCACAGGATGCTTTGCTAGGCTCCTTTGTGTAATGCTAATTGAGTTCAAATAATAATTTCCTTTTTTTAGGAGACAGACAAGTGGATGCACAATCATTTGGCTTCCTGTTACTAAAGTCAATCCTGCTTTTAAAAGATTGCTTTTTTTTGACTTTCTCCCCTTCATATCTGAAACACTATGATCCATTCCCCAACCACTGGTTACCTCTTTGATAGTCATATTCTTTTACCATGTGGTTTCTAATGAGAAGCCTTCTTTGGAACAAGGCTCTTCCTGCTACGTCTTTACACATGAGAGTTTCCTGATGTCCAAGAAACCATGTTTTTCTTATTCTGAATTCTATTCAGACATTTACTAACTCTTGGTGCCTAAATTACTATCTAATAGAAACTACTTTTCATGTGTAGCTCCTTCCTGATTCATTCTCCAAAGATATATATATATATATATATATATATATATATATATATATATATATATATATATATATATATATATATATATTAGATGCAAATACTTACAGGCATTTTGTACTCAGCATGAAAAACAGAATTCATCATCCTTTCTTCTCTCCTTCAATGTTTCCTTTGTCAGTAAATTTCACAACAATCTACTAGTTGTTCAAACTAAAAAGCTGGGAATCATGCTTGATTCCTCTTTTTCATATGCCCTCCACACAATAACCTTGTTGTGGCCCCATCATTTGTCTCTCCTGGACTTGCACATTGCCCTATGAGTTGTTTTCCTGCTTCCACTGTTGATCCAGATGATCTCTTTGAAGATACTGCAGTCTACAGATAATGTCCCCTTGCTTGAAACAATTCAGTGGCTTAATACAGACCCTAGAATGAATCCCAATTTACACAATATGGTTTTGAAGGCCTTCAAAGGCTTGCCATCTCTCCAGGCTTACCTTCACTCCAAGTCTCAGTTTTCACTTTTGTCAGTTCCAACAACTAGCTGTGCACCTTCATCACTCAGGGGCTAGCGACTCATTGCTCCAGCATGGAAACTCCTTTTCTCCAAACACCATCCTCCTATAGTCTCATTAATTTCAATTTACCCTTTCTGTCATGGTTGATATGCAATGTTTATATCCTTTTAAAAAATACCTTTGGTTCAGTTTCCATGTTCCCATCATTCACAGTTATCCAGTATTCCTTGATTGCCTTTTATATATTAATTACTGAGGATGAAGATGATGGACTGTTCTTAGTTACTGCTTTCAAGGGCCTCCAATCTAGTATGGAAAGAGAGGCATTTATTTGTCTACATCACCAGATATAAACTCCCTGTGGACAGTTGCCAGAGTCATCAAGGATTGAGTGGCAGAGCATCAAGAGATGGTAGCAGGAAATAGCATGAGAGAAATGCTGGAGTACATCCATGCAAGTTAGGAAAGGCTTTGAGCTGGCAAGAAACCTGATCCATATCTACCTTGGTAGCTCCTGTCACTGCCCAGTATTCACACAAAAGGAAACTTCATACATCTTTTTTTTTTAATAGTTATTATTTTTTTTAGTTTTTGGTGTACACAACATTTTTGTTTGTATGTGGTGCTTAGGATCAAACCCGGGCCGCACACATGCCAGGCGAGTGCACTACTGCTTGAGCCACATACCCAGCCCAAGGAACTTCATACATCTTGAGGCATTTGTAATTAATGTGTTTCCTTATGCATAGCTATAGATGAATTAGCACTGATGACCCATATTCTGCTAGCTAGCTTATTGAAACAGGACCAAATTCCTTCCCAAGTTATGCCTGAGAACTTCTGCAGTAGTGTGAGCCCTTCTGTATACTTTCCCTTCAGCAAGCACCTGAGTTCTTCACCAGTGCTATGCTTCCTTTGCCAAAGTTTCCTAGAGCCTCCTTAGGATGTAGGTGATATTACTGAGGGGCATCATATTACGAAGTCTCAGCCAAAGTCTTGATCTCAGTTAAGACTTAAGGATTATACATGAATAAACTACTTGTTAAGCTATCCAGTATCATCTGAGACATAGAGTGTCTTGTTTGTTGTTTCTCAAGAATCTCAGGAAACAGGGTGGATATTTGGGATCATGGGGCTGCTGGATAGAAAGCACATTGTGCTTCTTCTCTGGAATAATATGATAACTGTTTACCACATGAAAAATGGCTGTTCCAGTTGATATAGGACTTCTTGGTAATGGAGGGAAAATCTTGAAGCTCAGTCAAGACGCTCTAAACTCCTAACTCAGACCCATTGCAAGAAATAGCACATTGTGCATTGCATATTCTAAGATATGGGATAAGCAACCCAAGACAAACCCACTGCAACAAAAAGCTAGTTGAGCCCCTCAGAAGTCAGTCACAGCCTTCTCAGGGGTGTCAGTGTGTTGCTTGTTTTGGAGATACCTCTCTGAAGAATCTTTTTTAAAATAGTCTATGTTTTCTCCATCACAGACCAAAGTATATGTGAGGTAAATATCTGTGGATCACAGGCTTACTTAGGCAGAGGTAGCCTTCATTTTTTTCAGAGCCCTGCAGGTCCTCTGTGACAGTATGCTGAGTTCCTCTGTAGTTAAACAATCTGTATTTAGAAAGAGAGAGATCAGGAGAGTGAGGGATATGGACAGTTCTTTGATCATTTAGTTACTTGCTTATTTCTCACCTGAGAGATGCATGGAAATATTTAAAGGCAGGAAAGAGAGAGACTGTAAATAGGCCTGCCCTTAACATTTGCTTGGTCTAGGGCAAGATTATAAATAGGGGCCTTGATACGTGAATGCCTCAATATTTAAATGTACAAATCAAGCTAATAAACTATAAACTAAAATGTGGTCTACTCTTCTAGCTTGGCAAACAAACCTTCATAGGTCAAAAAGCTAGAGTTTGATTAGAAATGCTCAAATTCATTGGAGTTCTATTCTGGATATTATAGTGTAGTCATATATTTTTGACCCAGTCCCTCTCTCATTCATTCCTTGCTTCTCAGGGAATGACAAGGGGACTTGTGTTCACACACATGGAAATCCAACCCACATGTTCAAGCTTCATCCATCTTCTCCTCCAGCCTCACAAACAGCCTCCTGCTGACCACCTCTCATGTCTTTGTGCAGGCACCTCAAACCCAGAACAAGGGTTTTAGAATCCCTGAAGGGGATACAGAACTATTTGGGCAGGAGATTATGAGGTTCTCAGTACCTAGAGCACATTCTCAAAGCGGGACCCTGGGCCCATGTGACACTCTTCCCTGTCTCCAAACTCCTTGCTCAGTGCAGAAGGGCACAACAAGAAGGGAGCCCTCTTGCCCAAGCCAGAGTGTATATGGCCTATAGCCTGTGCTGGAGAGAAGGCCCTGATAAGGAGCTTGAGTGAGGGTCAAGGAATTCCATCTTTCCGTTAAGCTGAGCTGGGAGAGGGAAATGCAGACCCAGAAAGAGATGCATTTTTAATTGAGAGAGCAGGGAGTTGATGCAGTCTCTAACTTGTAGTCCTGACTTTTGCAGGGACAGGGAAGGGGAGTATGCATCATCCCTTGCTAGGTGGAGGGAAGGTGGCAGAAACTTGGGAGGAGTCAGAGGCAAGATTTGGAAAAACCACCCTCTAATACTATCATGAGAGTAGGCTGAGAAGAGACCTATGAAAACTTCCTGACAGTGCCAAGTGTATATTCACATGGGCATGTTGGGCACAGCTCAAATCCAGAGTGACCTTTACAGCAACTGCAATGCAAATGGCAACTTCTGGTGTCAAGCACTGTGCCTCTTGCACAGACATACCTGGCACACCCAGGCTCATGCAATCTTTTCTCTGAATTTTGATCTCAACAGGTTATATTGTTTTGCAAACTCTGAATGAGGGAAAATAATTTTATGGGCCCCTGTGCTTAATGGAAATACTTCCTAAATCCATGTGTGTAAAGTAAACACCAATTTAGCACTACATATATAGTCCAAAAATGCTGATAAACGATGTCCCAAATAGTGTGATACTTACTTTTCATTTTGAGGGACAGGATCATGCTCACAAGGTGGCATTTTCCCCACCCTTGGAACCCACCCCTGTGAATCCCACACATATGATGTTGAGTTTTGTCTGTGTTTTCTTTCCGTATATGAAAAGCATTATTTGAGTTGCAAATATATTCATTATTATTGTATTCCAAGGATTTTCCATAATTATTTTATATAATATTTTACTTTGTCTTTTATTTATATAAATATTATCAACAATTTCAAATGTAATATTTGTTTTATAATTTTGTTTTTAGGCTTTTTGTGACATTATATCTACAGAGAATCTTTTGAAATAATTAACATATTTTTAGTTTTAATCTTGTTAGTCATATTGTGTTTTGATTAGTTTTTTTTTCAAAATATTTTATTGATATTTAAATTACTGGTGAGGAAGAACTTACTTCTATAATTTTCAAGATTTGTTGATTTCTTATAATTTTTTTCTACTATTAAAATCTGTGATTTATTGACTGTGGTGTGGGTGACTCAGAACCTTTAGATGGAGACCTGAATCCAAGACACAAGCATGCACAGAAGGAGGCACCAAATGACATTCAGGATCATGATGGGGATGTGTTAAAGGGCAGTACACAACAAATGGTCAGATGATTGGTGGGACAGGAAGGTTAGGGCTGTGGACAGAGAATCAGCAGATCATTACTGTACTCATAAAACCCCAGATATTCATCTACAAGTGTCAGATTTATAATTGTGTGCAGAAGCCCACAGGTATGATGGGGCTCAGTCCACCAATAAAATAGCCATATTAACAGGAGAACAGTAAAGGAACCCAAGAGTTTAAGGAAAGGCAGAACTTTTAGGAAGAGCTTGCTTCATCAGACTTGGTGTTAATTGTCGAATAAAGACAAAGATGACAGGAGCACCCAGACACATAAATCAATGTTACTTGTGTGTTAAGAATAAAGTGCTTGAGCCTGGTGTCATGACACATGGAGGTTGTGGCAGAGGATTACAAGTTCAATACCAGCCTCCGCCACACAGATTTTGAAGATAAAGCTGGGGTCAGGTGGAGTACTGCTGTCTGATGGAGAAGCAGATCTAAAGAGTTATGCCAGCAATCTTTATTTATATATGTCTCATTATCAGGCTAATGACTATGCAAGCATTATTCCTTGTATTTGGAAAGTTTCCAAACTAAAAACCTCTATACAGATTTCCCACAGTTGCAATGTGAATGTTAGGAGTTTTGCTTAGCAAACCTGAAGGTCCAATGTATAAAGTTACTGTTAAGCAAGCAGGCTCAGGATTAGCAGAACTGGTGAAACACTGTGGTTATTTGCATGAGAATTCCTCTATCTCAGGGAGGTATGTGCCTGAGATCAAAGTCAAGACTGATAAGCACAGAGCCTCCACAGGCAGGGCTTTACCATAGCAGCTAAGTATCCTATGCCTTTGCACAGAAACATTCCCAGGCACCAGGCAAGCCCCAGCCATGAGGTCATCAGAGACCCCAATCTCAGTCACTTCTTTCAATTTTTTTGTCACCAGTCTCCACAGAGGTGAAGTTCTGTCCTCATGGGGAAATAAACAGGCTATGGGGCTCCAGATTCCCAGCCCCCTTTCTATCTGATTCAAGGCTTCATCTTTCATACACTGAATGATTATGGACACAGGTGCCATAGTAACAGAAGAGTCAAGAGCAGAGGCTGATGTAGGATACAGGGAGAAAGTGAGGGTCCTGCAGGCAGATTCTTGAAGAGAGACAGAAAGAGTGGGCTCTGGGGGCTGAGACCCACAGGGACAGTGTCAGTGGACAGCTCTGCAGAGGACAGCCTCTTCCCTCAACACAGCACAAGATCCTCCTTGAGAGGATGGGAGAGGGCAGTGGCTCTAAAAGCAACAGGGCAGCTGCCATCACTGCTCCACAGGTGCTGGTGGGTTTTCCTGGGCTCACCACCAGCCATGTGCTGTGCCATACCCCTCTGGAATGTTGAGGGATTCAATCACAACAGCTCTCAAGCAGGCATTCTTAAAGAGGGGGACATTGAGATGGAGTGAGGCTGATGACTTTCTTAAGCCACAGAACTATTCAAGAGACAGCACAGGGGCTTGATCCAGGAGTCCTGGCTCCAGATACACAATGCAGCCATTCCTGCCTGAGGACAAGGGACCTTTTTTTGTTGAGTTGGGTCAGCTGTTAAAATCTTCTCTACACTGAGAGTGGGAGGGTTGAGTGATGGAATGACAGATGCTAGCTCCTGCCAGAGCAGATAGCAAGAATTTGCCCCATGTGGGGAAAATAGTCTGTCTTAAAGTTTCTGCCCCTCTAACACACCCTGTGTGTATATCATAGCCCATCCACTGCATGGGGATCAAGCTTCCAACCCTCTTCATATGAAGCTTAAGTCCTGGGTGTCTTGGGTTTTCATTGTCCTGGACTTCAGTTCATAGAGTAGAAAACAAGTCCTGTCCTGGAACTGAGGCTAGAGAGCCAACTCAGGAGGAGGCCAGTCTGGGAAAGTGAGGGCCCCAAGCTTTATTTCTCCCTAACCCAAGGAACAGACCAGAGAGTCTTTCTGTGGAAGCTTCACCCTGTTTTTGAGGAGTAGGATAGAGGCAAACTTGTGGTTGTGGACAAAGTGACCCAGAGTTACTTGGGCTTAGAGGGGGCCTTATTGATAGCTGGAGGGAGATTTGCAATCCCATTAGGTGGTTTAGGGGAACCTTACTTTTCTGTATTTTATTGAAATTGTGCAATAGAATTGAAGTGAACACTCAGGTGCCACATTAGGATGCAAGCACTCCTAGAAAGCTTCTGTCCCCTTGATCAACAAACAAAAGCCTCCCACATCATCACTTGCTGTCTCAGGCAGTGGCTTTCTGTGTTCATCTGTTTTCACACTGCCCAATGCTGCTCACTAACATCATGTCTGAGTTCTACCTGATTCAGACTCCGTGTATATTCTTCCATGTCTGATTTTGTGGATGTGGCTTCATCCTGTCTGTCATGGTGAATAGTGTACCTTTGGGTTGGCATGTCAAGGTGCTTATCTGTCTGCTGCAACAGGCTGCTTGGGTCATCTCCAGGCCCAGGGACTCTTCCCCCATGCTGTGGTACTGTGGTGGAGACCATGAACATTGCATTTCTGCTGAGGATACACCAAGAGTGCATTGCTGGGACCCAGACTCTCCATAACATCAAGTCCATTAGACAAACTGCTTTTCAGAGAGGTGGCAGTTTACACAGGCTCCATGGACATGGTGGGTCTCATCACTTCATGTTCTCTCCATTGCTTGTCAGGAGCTTCTGTGCTCACTCTTGCACTTAGTCACAGGCTTCCCTATATCTATAGAGGCCAGAACCTGGGATAAGCCTCTCCAGGCAGCAGTGGGGTAGTGTGTCCTGTGTCTACTCAGCAGGCCAATCCTCAGAATGGCTTAGAAAAGGAGTCCTTGGACTCCCATCTTGGCTGCCCCCCTTGATAACTGTATAATCATGGATGAATTAATTAATCTTCCTGTGCCTCCATGTCCTTGGGGGTGGAGCATGGGTTAGAACATGTGCCTCCCTGTGCTTCCATGTCCTTGGGGTGTGGAGCATGGATGAGAACTTGTGTCTCCCTGGGCCATCTTGATGATTAATGAGTGAACTCTGCAGAGCAGTTGGAAAAAGGCAGGTATGCTGTAGGGGTTCCACATCTGTGAGCCAAAACTGGAGCCTTCCCAGGGCACAGTGATGACTATATTCTACAGATGGCTTAAGAGACAGGAGTGGGGCTGATTTCTCATCACTGGTATCTGGGTGTGTGACCTCTCAGGGATGGACAGACATGAGCCTTTCCAAGCTGAGTCCAGATAAAGGGGTTGGCTGTTTCCAAAGACCTGTGTTCATCTGCTGTTCATCACAGGGACCAAAATTCCCCACAATAACCATTTACAGAAGGATAAGTTTATTTTGACTCATGGGTTCACAGGTCTTAGTCCATAGTTCGCCCAACTCTATTGCTCTGGACCTAAGGGTGAGGCAGATCGTCATGCATCATGCAGCAGGGTATAGGATAAGACAGCTGTTCAGCTCATGGCACCTGGGAAGCAGAGAGAGATGGAGGAGCTTGGGGGGACAAATATAATCCCCCAAAACATGTCCCCAGTCACCTGCCTTCTTCAGCCATGCCCAACATGCCTATGGTTACCACCCAGTACAGTAGTCTTCAAATCCATCAAATGGATTAATCCACTGATTAGGGTCATGGTTCTTGTATTGTAATCATTTCAGCTCTGAACACTGCTACCTTGCCTAATATGAGCTTCTGGGGAGACACATCACATCCAAACCATAACAAGGCTGGTTATGTTGTAGGAAAATAGTTTCTCTTTCAAGAGCAAGAGTGCTTCCTCTCCATAAGATGTTCGGGGGGAAGAAGCATGGTGGACAGTAACCGGCTGGGAAAAGAGCACATGGGCTTCTGGTCCATGCTCACCTGGCCTTCTGACTAGTGGATGGCCATGGTGGCCAGTGGTCCTTACCTTTTGCAGAAAATGCAGATGAAATGGCTTCAGGATTTCAGGCAGCTTAGGATGTGATTGTACTCAAGATGAGTGGAGGGTTCCAGGACCCAGCAATGAGGAAGGCCTTAGCCCCTCCAGCACTGGTTCTTTTCAAATTCATTTTAAATCTGATCACATCAGGAGTAAGTTCCAGAGTAGCAATTAACATCTGTAAATCTTCCATTGGGAAAAAAGAGAAAGCTGGCCCTGCCGAGAGCCACCCTAGCCCCTGTCTGCATGGAATGTACCATCAGTGTTTGTCTTCCTTGGCTAGGACACGCTTCTTCCTGGCCAACATCTGAAGGCTGTGTCTGGGTATCATCCACGGGGCAGGAGACTGTGCAGCTACTCTTAGATGAAATCCAGTAGAGTCACATCAGCCATGAAAACCCATCAGAAGCCTGACAAGCGAAGGCCTGCATACCTAACCCTGTGCATCCATCATTTATGCACCTGCACCAGACAAAGTGATGCTCATCATATGACAAAGGACACACATGCAAACTCAAATACAGTATCTTTTTAAGTCCTTTCTTTCTTACAATTTAACACACACATCATTAAATCTGCCCTTGTAAAGCAATCCTCTCTCTCTCACCTCAGGATATACATCCTGTGCACAGCCTCAGAGGTCTTAGTAAAAGCACAGAGCTGTGCAGCCATCTCCACCATCTAGTTTCAGAGCATCTCCATCCCCAGAGCATGCCATACACCTATTAGCATCTCTCTCAAGTCCTTCATTCTCCAAACACCATACTGCTCTGTCTGCATGGATGTGCTTACAGTGGACATTTCATCCAGGTGGGATTGAAGAAAAATGCTGCTTGTGTGTCTTAGAATATTTTTTAGAATATTTCTAAGGTTTATCTATGCCAAAGTATGGATGACTTCATTCATTTTTTATGTATAACATTGCACTGGATGGAGAGAGCACATTTTGTTCATTCATTAAGCATGTGATGGTATACTTGAAGGAGACAGAGGCAAAGAGATACAGCAGCAGAGAAATAGCAATGATACTCAGAGAGAGAGAGAGAGAGAGAGAGAGAGAGAGAGAGAGAGAGAGAGAGAGAGAGAGAGTTTCCATACAACCCTGTCACTCTGGACTCCTTCCTTTCTAACCACTTTCCAGAATCTTTTCTTATATCCTGTACATTTGTCCAAACTGAGCCCATGTCTGGGTGTCTGGAAAGGATCACCCACAGGTCTTTTTCCAATCCCACCAGGCCTATAGTCATGGGATGGGGAGCAGATACTGATAACCCAAAGGTAGCAAGGAGGGGTAGAGTCCCATTCAGGGAAAAGAGTCACCTCCATCACCCATGTTGCTCTTGCATCTTGGGCCATATGCCACTGAAATGAAACTCAAAGATTTTGTACCAGAAACCATCAGGAGAGTTTAATAGCAAGGATATTGGTATGACTTGTAATATAAGTTGTTTACTGAATATGTGTTAATTATGCTTGTTTTAAAACAAATGTTGCTCTTCAAAAAATGAGTCTAAAGTGGGGTGGGGATACAATCACTTTCCCCCTTATCTACATTTTCTGTAGTTTCAGTTATGCACAGTCAATTTCTGTCAGGATGAATTAAATAGAAAATTTCAGAAATAAATTATTCATAATTTTTAGTTGCATGCAGCTCTGAGCAGTGTGATGATATGTCCTGAAGTTTCATTCCATTCTGCCTGGGATATGAATCACCCCTTGTCCAGTGTATCCATGTTGTATGCACCACCCACCATTAGTTGCTTAGTAACCATCTTTGTGATCAGATTCACTCTCAGAATATTATAGTGTTTGTGTTTAAATAGCCCTATTTTTCTTAATAAGGTCCCCAAAGATGCAAGAGTAGTAATCTTGATAATTTTATTATTATGTGCTATTATACTTGGTCTATTTTATTGTTAGTTATTGGTGTTAATCTCTTATAATGCCTTCAGAATATAGAGCCCTCCCATTTCTGGTGACTGTGAATACTGTGAGCCTGAGAAAAGGACCCTCAGTCCCCATTTTCCTTCAGCCCCCAACCTCCAGTATTTCTCACGCTGACCTGGTTGGGTTTGGCTGTATGTGCATTTGGTGTGTATGTGTATGCAGAGTTTTTCCTCCCTGGTGGAGAGGGTTAGGTGGTGCCACTTGGAACTGAGTCTTTGACACTGATAAAGATCCTGCCTGCTATTGGTGCAGATCTTAGCTTGAGTAGAAAAATATATTTTTTTTTCTCCATGGGCATTTTAGGCCTAGCCTTGGAAAACAGCTTGTAATGTTGTAATTCCAACTCCTGGAAAAATTTCCTGCCTTGACTGTTATTATATTTATGCCCTTCCTTTCCCTGCTCAGAATGTCTGTGAGCTGTTCTGGAGTATCATGTATCTTGCATTACAGATACTGCCCAATGTTTGGACAAGCATCCTGAGAAGTGTCCCAAAGAATTTACTCAATGTTTCCTAATTTTTTTTGAGCAGGCAGAATAAAACCCATAGAAAAATCCATTGATTTATAGCATCTATATACCCTGTCACTTTCTCATTTTTTTTTCTTTTTTTTCTCCTTGTATTTAGAAATTGGAGTATTTGAAATTTCTTGCCATAATGAATAGATTGTGTGTACTTAGTTGTGTATGGTTTCTGTAATTTGCTTGTTAAATGCACTGAATATTGTTATCCTTGAACTTTCTTTTTGAGACAACTATACTTTTATTGTAATCCCAAGGATAATTCTTTGGGTCTCCTTTCATTGCATCTTCTATGTGTTAAATTTTAACTTGCCCTTGGCACAGTCTAGTTGTAAGTATGTGAGTTTGGGCATTGTACTGAAAATGAATTGGAAGTTAAATTTTGGTCCATAAAAATGCAGAAAAATTTGCTTTGTGTTGCTTATTTCACATCAGAGAAGAAAGTTTGTACAGAAAACAGGAAAAAAAAAAAAAAAAACAGTGTGCAGATACTGCCCAATTTATTTGGTAGAACAGTAGGTTTACATTTACTGTCAGTATTTTACTTCCTGACATCTGTAAACACCTGGTTGCAAGTTAAAACATGATTAGGTATAACACTACAGTCCTCGAATCATGGTAAACCTTAATGGCCCCTTTTGGAAGGTCTGTCTACATCCTGGTGTTTGCTTAATGTGTACTGTAGTTACATAATAATATGTACTCAAATCCTAAAGCCCTATTTGTCATTATTTTCTGAATACTTTAATTAGCATTCCATTTGTTTTATATTTGCAAGGACTAATATTTATTTATTTATTTTTATTTTATTATTATTTTTTTTTTTGTGTGTGTGTATGTGTGTGATTTAAGAGATTCCTCAAACCAAGAATTCAGACACAGAGCAGTTAGTTGCAAACTTGGCTTTTCTTAACAGTGACAGTTGTGTTCTTTTCTAAGAGCTGTGAAATTTGTTTTCTTTTGGACTTTACTTCTGGCTTGGCCCTATTGTTTCTAATATGAGAAAGAAGAAAGAGTAGAAATGGTACTTGAATTTGATATTAAGCTGTGATATTATTTGGATTTTTAAAGACTAGATAGATATTTTGCTGAGATTCTTGTGGAAACAGAAATGAAACCTCTGGGAACTTGAAAAAAACCTTCAAGGCTCCCCCAGCACGGATGTGGCACCTTCACGGGTCTGAAGAAGTCAGGCTCACTAAAGTGTCTGCAGACAGCCGTAGCTAATGTGACTTTTAATGGGCACATTTCTTTCCAATGCCTATGGACATGCATAATCTGAGGAAGGGGAGGCAATGAGAGCTTCAGAGCTGCTATTGCCAAGTCTTATGATAATCCTGCCATAGATGATGATGATGACATGAAGACATGTAAGTTTATAATGGCTAAAGAATAACAGTTACAACTGGCTCTCCAGAGCTCTGGATCTTAAAGTGTGCTTCAGGTAACTCTTGGAGCTTCCTAACATTCTTCAAGGTTAGCTCTGACATCTGAAATATTTTCATAATAAAAATTTATCATTTGCCCTTTCATTCTTTCACAAGTATAGAGTGGGGTTTTCTAGGATGCATGTCATTTGATATTGCATTAGACTGAATGTAGTGTCAGATAATAGAATTTCTGTTCAGTTGGAGTTAAAATAATATTATTGAAGATAAAATATAGAACTGCAATTGTTCTTAGACTCCTTTTAGATAATATAGTTATTTTGTGAAATTTGTTGTTTTTTATATTTTTATTTACAGTTTTTAAGGATTGAACCAGAGGCACTTTATCATTAAGTTACATTCCCTGTTTTTTTTTTTTTTATTTTTAATGTATTAATGTTGAGGAGGATCTCACTAAGTTGCCAAGGCTGGCCTAAACCTTTATGATCCTCCTGCCTCAGCTTCCCAAGAAGCTGGGATTACAGGTTTGCCCCACTGTGCCCAACTTTAAAAAAATTTGTATTCTAAAGCTGTCTCAGTTTTAAATCAATACACATTGATAGGTATAATTCACATCCATAAAAAAAAGTATTTGGCATTCTAAATCATTTTTAAGGGTGTGAAGTTATCCTGAGACCAAAATGTTTAACAATCACTGCTGTATAATATCTATAAGGTGATAGTATCAGTGAATATGTATAATAATTTATGATATTGGAAGCACATTTTTGTTACTCTTGCTTCACTTGAACTACATTAGCAAAATTTATTTGTGTATGTATTTCCAAATTACAAGATAGTTTTTAAGCCAAGTTGATTTAAATGGTTTTATATTGAGAAAAAAAATGCTCATATTTTTAAAAAAATGTTCTATGCAAGTTATCCTTATCATTTAACATCTATTTTACAAAAATAACCATGAGAGAACCTTTGCAGACAGGGAAATGTTCTCCATTTGGACCGTCCCGCATGGCTGCCACCTGCCCTATGTGGCTGTTGAGCATTTGAAATGTGACTAATGTGACTACTTTTGTTAGAGATAAGCTCTTGCTGTGGTACCCAGGCTGGCCTTGAACTCCTGAAATCAAGCCATCCTCCACCTCCCAAGTAGCTGGGACTATAGGCATGGGCTTTGCCTCACCTGGTTTACTATTTTTAATTTGATTTAACTTTGATTTTCACTTAAGTAGCCACAGGAAGCTAATGGTTACTGTCATGGATAGCGCAGGCCCAATATCACCCTCACCTGGGAACTGGTTAGAAATGCAATTCCAAGGCCTCTGGATCTGCTGAGCCAGAATCTCTTTGGGTGGAGCCCAGGAATCTGAGATTACACAGTCTCTCCAGGTGATTTTTATTCAGCTTTGCTCAGGCAAGCTCGGCAGTGGGTATGATGCTACAGTGCGATTCGGTTGGGCTGGGTGCTGCTAGGAGCAGGGGAATGGAATTCCAGATGTACAGTCTGCTCCTGAGAAAAAGGGATGGTAGGGCTGGGTCTAAGGAGTAAAGAGGTGATGTGGATGGGCTTGGGGGCTGGGCATTGGTGGTGATGGTCCACAGATTCCTAGGCCCCCTGGAGGGAAGGGCTTGGCACACTGGATGAACTCAGCGTGTTGGAGTAGAGAGAAGGGAGTTTGTGAAGAATCTGGTCCTGCCCCCACCCCCATTTGTTTCCTGGGAAATCCTCTCCAGGCCTCTGCCTCTCCTTCATTGCGTTCCTAATCTCGGAGTCCTCTTCCAGAACCCTCATGTGGAAACCCAGGACAGGCCAAGAGGAGAGGCTTCCGCCAGTGCAGATTTAAAATTCGAGGTAACTGGATGCCTTTTGGGGAAAGGCTTCCTAGTAATTTTAGCGGCATCTTTTCTGTTGTCTAGACCTAAGATCAGCATTTTAGGGAAAAGTGTCGAGGCACAGCTTCCCCTGCCTGCTCGCCTCCCTCTGTCCTCCCCTGGGCACTGCGAGGACTCTGGGCAGAACAGCAGGTGGCCAGAGCCTCCGCTGAGCCCCAGCGATTCATTTGGCAGCTAAAAGTTTTGCCCCTAGAAGACGCCAGACTTATTTTGAGATGGCAAATGTGGCAGATGCTTCCCGGCTGGCAAGACACTAGCTGTCTGATCTCAGCCTCGAGGGCGGTATTTTGAAGGAATATTGGCAGCTTCTTATCTAAAATATACACGTGCCTTGCTTCACCCTCTCAGAAGCTTTGGCGGCGCTCTGTGTCCCTAGGTCTTGGGGTGGCACCTGGGGCATCGGAACTGCTCCGTGTCGTCCAATTGATCTTGTCAATATTACTTTTTTCTGTTCTTCCAGGTCCAGGACACTACCTAGATCTGTCCTCTAGACAAATATATTTGTAATAAACTCTTCGAAATCTTTTGGCAAGAATATCCAGGGAGAGCACTCTTTCGCTCACAGGAACAAATAGCTAATGGCAGAATTCGAGCCACCAGGACCAGACACTGATCTATAGAGAAAGATACTTTCCAAAAACCTCTCATGTCATCCTGACTCGGTGCCAAAAAATCATCCCCAGGTCCTACCCTGAAATCCTGAACCAAGGTCGCAAACTTATGGTAACCAGAGGAGTGCACCTGGCTCCAGATTTTTGTTGGTTGGTTGCTCAGGTTTAAAATTTGCTTGGGGTCTGGGGCTGTGGCTCCGCGGTAGAGCACTCACCTAGCACGTGAGAGGCCCTGGGATCGATCCTCAGCACCACATAAAAATAAATAAATAAATAAATGAATAAGATAAAGGTATTGTGTCCAACTACAACTAAAAAATATTTAAAAATATTTGCTTGGAATTAGAACGTAATTCTTTTTTTATATTTATTTTTTAGTTTTAGGTGGACACAATATCTTTATTTAATATTTATGTGGTGCTGAGGATCGAACCCAGTGCCTCACACATACTAGGTGAGCCCTCTACCACTCAGCCACAACCCAGCCCTAGAACATAATTTTTACGATTCAGGAAAGTTTGCACAAAAACTCAGGTTTCTAACTGTCCTTCAAAGTCACCAGGAGATCTGGCAGCCCCAGACTGAGTTCTCACACAGCAAGGATCACTGGCACTGTCCTGCCAGTTTCCACGACTCCCGAGTGCAGCCAAGCCCTCTTTGCCCCTTTTGTGTCTGGCCCTGGAGGCCTTGAGTGTTGCTAAAACACTAAGGGTTAGATGAGCTGGGGCAGCACGCAGGATTCAGCATGGAACTTCTGGTCCAGCCCTGCTTCCTGCTTGCTGTGTGATTTTGCTCCAGTCACGCCACCTCTCTGTGCTTCAGTTTCCCTATCTGTCTGGAGGCCAGTAGACTAGATCAGTGGTTTCCCACTTTAAGCCAGGGCAAGGCTGAGAGGTAGGCTGCCTTGTCTCCCTTCTCTCCGTTTTGAATTAGGCCTGGGCATCAGATTTTGCTTAGGTGACTCCCTGCTTATCCAGGGTTGGAAAACTCCCGGGTAACTACTTGTGTTATCTCCATAGCCGGGGGCGTGAGGTGTATTAGAACAGGAAAGGGACAAGACCTTTTAATTTTTATTTCTTTTGTGGTAGTGGGGATTGAATCCAGGGTGCTTTACTGCTGAATTATATTCCCAGCCTCCACCTCCTTTATTTTTGAGACAAGGTCTTCTAAGTTGCTGAGGCTGGCCTCAAAATGGTGATCTTCCTGCCTCAGCCTCCTGAGCTGCTGGGATTACAGGCATGCGCCAAGGCTTCTGGAACCATGTGTTTATTGATAAGAATGATGGGATTTGCTGAGCAGCATTATTCTCCTACAAAGAGAAGTTCTCCTCCCCTGTTTTACAGATGAAGAAACTGAAGTTTAGAGAGGTTCAGTAACTTGCTAGAGGTCACACAGCTACGAGGAGGGTGTAGAGAGGTGCCCTGCGGCAAAGGGGAGGCCAGTGCCTTGGGGAGACCCTGCCATCTCTTGCGCTAGCCCTCCCCGCAGGACATCGGCACACACAGGGAAGTCTCCCTCTGGCTTTGTGCTCAAGACCAGGCTTCCCTCCCCCAAGGGCTGATCCTGGCTGCACTCCTGGGCTCCAGGTGATCAGGAGATCTGGCAGCCCTGGACTGAGTTCTTGCACAGCAAGGGTCAGTGGTGCTGTGCGCTGCCCTTGGATGGGATAGGGAGATGCACGCGAGGCCCATCGAGCCAAAAGCCCCTTGTGGTTCTTTGCAGGTGTAATAATAGCTCACCGAGCTCCACAAGCCACATTGTGCAGCCCGGACAACTGCTGTGGTTGTTAGGAGGAACCTGGAGAATGGGGGTTCTTGTAGTTCTCAGGACCCAGCGTGTCCTGTCTGAGCCTTGGTTCTCCCATCTGAGAAAGGAGAACCCCTGTCCATTCCCACTCCCAGCCTGTGTCCCTTTGATGGAAAGGGCAAGTGTAACCTCCTCTGCCAGGATCCCCCTGCAGCTCACCCCCTCTGCAGCTCCTCTCAGGAAAGGGGCGGAATCCTCCCATTTACAGGTGATGTCTGTAAAGGTTAATGTTATAGGCTCTGGCCAATGTCCTCAGCTGCTGAGGGCTGGGCTTGTGACTGTTTCCAAGGCCTTGTCCATCCCGGGCCTGGGTTCCCAATGGCTGGGGGAGCCTGGACCCAGCCGGGGACTCCTGGCAGCCTCTAGCCAGTCCATGGGCACAGGCTGCCCTTCCTGCACTGGCTGCTTCCTGAGTGCTCTGGGCTCCAGGGAAAAAAGTGGGTGCTCAGTGAGCCCCACAGCCCTCCAGGAAGGAAGAGCTTGCTTTCTTCCTCCAGGTGGGGCCTGGGCCTGACTCTCCAGGGTGGAGTGGAGGGCTGTGGGCTCTCGGGTCTGCTGAGATCACCCTTCCCAGGTGGCTCCTGGGTGGGATGAGGGTGGAGATGTGCTTGGTCTCAGCGGCTGTCTTAGTAACAGGGAGCTCTCCTGTCCATCAGGGTTCAGGGTTCGCACATGACAGAGGTGACAACATAGGCCCAAGAGGGATTTCCTGGCTGGGGAGAGCTGCTGGGATGGATGGGAGGAGGACTAGGGCTTGGGTGGATCCAGACCCTAGGGGACCAAGGAATGGACCACCCTCCAGGGAACCCCATCTTGGGGAGAGCCCCTTGTCCTGGTGTCGCCGTGTCCCTGGGCTGCAGAACCAGGGCTTGGGGAAGCATATGCACTATCCTGGGTTAGAAGGGAGAGTCCTTCAAGGTCCACACAGGGAATAGTTGGGTCTTAGGGTACAGTCGGGGTGCTGGTAGCAGAGGCGGGGCAGAGGCTGCCTGGAGGCGGGGACACCTGCCCAAGCACTGCTGCTGTTTGACTGTGCTGTCCCACCATCTTGGGAGGCTTCAGCAGCCCAGGTTGGGGTCGTGGGGTGGGCTGGGTGGAGAGGTTTGTCGCCCATCAGGGCAGCTTTTGGCCCTGGATTGGGTTTACCAAGTCACAGCACATGGGACATTGGGATGGGAGGGGTCTTGGGGGAAACCTGGTCCAGTCTCACCTTGTACCACAGGGAAATGGGAGTCCAGAGAGGCCAAGAATGTCTCCAGGGCCCCACCACCCAGCAGGGACAGGTTGGAGTGAGGAGGTCGAGATGGAGCACCACAATACCCTGTCCCCAAGGGAACATGGGCACCCTGGGGATGAGGCAGAGGGTTGTAAGGAGGACACACACACACTTTTAAAAACACTGGATTTCTGCTGCCTGGTTCTAGTCAATTGTGTGTTCGGCCACATGTGTGACAGATGCAGACATCTTCCTCCTGTCCCCGCACCGTGCCGCGGTCTGTGTTGGAAACGATTCCAAACCCATTCATTCAGCACCACTTCAGGACTTTCTCTTTCCCTCCCTCACTCTCTGCCTCCTTCCTTCCTTCCTCTCTCTCTCTTCCTTCTTTCTTTTTTGGTACTGGATGTGGACCCAGGGCCACACCTGCCAGAAAAGCACTTGACCACATAGCCATACCCTCAGCCCCTTCTGTTTTTTGGGAGGGGATTGAACTCAGGGGCACTCCACCACTGAGCCACCTCCCCAGCCCTATTTTGTATTTTATTTAGAGACAGGGACTCACTGACTTGCTTAGCACCTCCCCGAGGCTGAGGCTGGTTTTGAACTTGCAATCCTCCCATCTCAGCCTCCTGCACATGTGTGGCCCCTTCTGTTTTTGAGACAGGGACTCACTGAGTTGTCCAGGCCAGCATGGAACTCGCGATCCCCCAGTTTCAGCCTTCCGAGTCACTGGGATTGCGGACGTGCGACACCGCATCTGGGACTTTAGTACATTGTAAGTCAACTTGTTTTCATTGACACTTGACAAACAGACAAGTCCACTGGCCACCAGCATGTTCCACTGAGGAACAACAAGGCAAGCTTCCCAGGAGCCGACTCTGCTCCAACCTCTGCCCGAGGACAGCGGCTGCCCTCACTTGGAGGTTTTAATTGCTATGTGTTTGTTTTAGTTGCTTTGTGTTTGAAAAACCAAACCAAACCCCAAATCAAAACACCAAAAAAACGAGCCGGCACACCCCACTGGAGATTTCCCAGGGAGGATTGCTTGGGATGGCAAGTGTGGTGCTGGGCCTGGGGCTCTGATTCTGTGACACAGGATGGCTTAGGCTGCCCAAACCCAGTAATGACAGGGGGAAAACTGAGGTTGCCTCTGGGGGCCGCAGGGACCTTATTTCCTCCTGCTCACCCTCATTCCAGTACCACCCCCTTGACTGTCCACACACAGTCCACCATGCCTACAAGACATGGCTCATCTGTCATGCTGCAAGACACAGAATCCCCAGGACAAGTCAGGAAACTGAGGAAAGTGGCTGAGCCTCTGCCAGCATATGTGTCCCAGCCTATACCAATAACATGACTCGGCTCTCTGTCGTCATCCCCCCCACCCCCCCACCCCCGCACAGTCAGGGCCTTGAGCAGGATGGGAGGGGGTCATGGGTGGAGCACCCACAGCGTCTGCTATGGCAAGTTACCCAGCCCCAGCCTCCAAGGCTTCTTCTGTAAAATTGGGACATCAGAACAATCTTGGTTGTTTGTCTGTTTTTTTTTTTTTAAAATAATGTTGTTGTATTTTTTTAACCTTTATTTTGTTTATTTTTATGTGCTGCTGAGGATTGAACCCAGTGCCTCACGCAAGCTAGGCAAGAGGCTTTACCACTGAGCCCCAGCCCCAGCTCCAGAACAGCCTTGTTTAAAAAATAAGAAGCCAGTCATGGTGGCATGACCTTGTAGTCCCTGCTGTCCCTGCTGTACAGGGGGCTGAGAAAACGAGAATCACTGGAGCCCAGGAGTTGGAAGCCAACTTGGTCAACATAAACTAGACCTCGCCTCAAACATAAGATAAAGCCAGGCATGGTGATGCCCACCTGAAATCCCAGCGACTCGGAAGGCTGAGGCAGTAGGATTGTGAGTTCAAACTGGCCTCTGCAAAAGCGAGGTGCTAAGGGTTGGGGTTGTGGCTCAAGTGACAGAATGCTCGCCTAGCACATGTGAGGAACAGGGTTCCATCCTCATCACCATAAAAAAATAAAGATATTATGTCCACCTAAAACTAAAGAATAAAAATTTTAAAAAACCCAAGGTGCTAAGCAACTCGGTGAGAACTTTTCTTTAAATTAAATACAAAATAGGGATGCAGATGTGGCTCAGTGGTCAAGGGCCCCTGAGGTCAATCCCTGGTAGCTCCCAAAACAATATAAAATTAAAAAAAAAAAATTCAGAAGCTCTATGTTGTAGGGTCATTGTAATTTGTTAAGAGAACGGTCATGAAGCCTGTGGCTCGGGGTCAGGCACCAGCATGTGCTGTGAGTTTATTTGATGGGTAGTTACTGAGTGCCTCATGGCCCCAGGCCCCAGGTTACTGGTGGTGACACAGCAGTGAGTGTGACTGACTTGGCCTTGGCCTTATCTCTGTGGAGCTGAGACTCACGGGGGACCATCCAGTCAGTGATGACAAATGAGACAGGGTCACAGAAGAGCAAGAGAGAGTATGGGGGCAGGGCACCCTGAAGGAGGCATCTGTTATGTCTCAGGTAGGTACCATGTTCAGACCCCTTCCCTACCTGCCCTGGGTCTCTCCCAACAAACCAAAATGGCCAGTGTCTTTAAGTTAGGACTGGGTGATATTTATGTTTTGCATTGAGGGATCAAGTGGAAGGAAGAATATACATTTTGAAACACTACCAGTATCCTCAGTGCAGGGACTCAGTCTCAGGTGGCCCATGGCCAAAGAAGGTAGGAGGGGCATGGCTTACTCCTGGAGAGCATGGTGGGCAGAGCAGCCTGTGTTGGAACAATGTTTTCCTGTCTCTCCCCAACGTACATCAGGAAGAACTTGTCGCAATATAAAACATTACCAGGATGGAACCCCACTTTTTTATTTTTATTTTTTGTACCTGGGTTTCAGCCCAAGGGTGCTTAACCATGGAGCCACATCCTCAGTACTTTTCAGATTTTCATTTTGAAACAGGGTCTCACTAAGATGCTGAGGCTGGCTTTGAACTCACCATCCTCCTGCCTCAGCCTCCTGTGCTGCTGGGTTTCAAGTGTGCACCACCACTCCTGGCCTGGAGCTGCACTATTGTCACAGAAACGGTCGGCACCTATCATAGCCCGCCCCCCTGCACTCACCATGGTGGGCGTGCCCATCTCGTGGCCTCAGGCTGCCAACACTTGACTTCTGAGGGATTTTCTCTGGCCCCTTGACATTGTTCATGAGTTGGACCAGAAGTGGGGAAGAGCTGTGCTCCCTGAACAGCCTGCAGCCAGCTGTGTTACCCCTCCAGTGGGACTACCGGCACCTGCTCTGCCCCATCCTCCCCAGCAGAGCAGAGCACCGCTGTCCCCAGGGCGGGAGAGTATGTCCCCCCTCTTCACCTTGGCAAATTCTTGGATCTGCTTCCTGAGTCTACCTGACCCTTTGTCCAGCCACCTACCTGTCATTTCTCTAAGTTCACCTGCCAGTTCCTCAAACATCCTTTGTTACAGGGTGCTGCCAGGTGTACATTACTTGGTGTTTTTATTTAGATCAATGTTTTCATTTGCTCAAACATTTTTAATGTAGTAAGAAAGACATGACATAAAGTTTACCACAATAACCATGCATGTGTGCATATGTGTGTGCCTATGAGTGTGTGTGCTCGTGTCTGTATGTGTGCATGTGTGTGTGCATGTGTTTGTGTGTATGTGCATGTGTGTGTCTGTGTTTCTAGGGGTTGAGCCCAGGGCCTCGTACAGGCTGGACAAGAATTCTACCACTGAGCAGCCTCCTCAGCCCCTAACCATCATTCACTCCAGGTTACAGTGACAATAAGTTACACAATCATCCCTGTACACATCTCCGGAACTTTCCATCATCCCAAACAGAAGATTTGTCCTCATTAAATAATAACTCCAATCCCTTCTCCCCACAGCCTCCAGTACTATCTATTCTACTTTGTCTCCATGAATATTCCCACTCGAGATACCTAAGGCAAGTAGAATCGTGCCATGATTTTGTTTTCTGAGCCTGGCTTATTTCACCTAGCATAACATTTTCAGGTGCATCTATGTTAGAGTGTGTGTCAGAATTTTATTTTTTTATGGCTAATATTTACCCGGGTTTGGTGTTAACCACATTTTTTTTTATCTATTCACCCATTAGTAACCTTTTGGATTGGCTCACCTTCTAAACTCAGTCAGATCCTAAGCAATAATATCCATGAAAACCAAGGACTGGGGATGTAGCTCAATGGCAGATTACTTACCTAGCAGGTATGAGGCCCTGGGTGGGAACTTTTTTTTTTTTTTTTTTTTTTTGTATTGGCAATTGATCCTAAGGGTGCTTTACCACTTAATTACATCTCCAGCCTTTTAAATATTTTATCTTGATATGGGGCCTCACTAAGTTGTAGAGGCTGACCTTGAAATTGCAATCTTCTTGCCTCAACCTCCTGAGTCACTAAGATTATAAGCATGGGCCACCATGTTCAGCTCTAGGTTTAATCTTTAGTGTTGCAGAAAAGGAAAACCAAACTATAGTTGAATGGTAAAATACATTTTGGATACTCATTAAAATAAATATATAACTAACAAATCAAAATTAAAAGTGTTTTTGCAATCCCCTAGAGTGACCCTGTCTGCCACTAGAGGTTCACATGGCACCTCTATGCGACAGTCTGCACACTGTATGCATGTACAGGACAAAAATCAAGACTCATAACTGAGTCTCCAGACCTAACTAGTATCTACCTAGTGCCTTATAAATGCTCAAAATTATTTGCTGGCTGGTTTAATTCTGAAGATTCAGAATCTCTCCTGGCCCAGGAAAATTCAGAGCTGCGTTGAATGTTGGCACAATCCAGGAACTAACAAATTTATGCTGGGGCTGGAGGTTGTGCGAGGGGCACTTGGGTCTGTGCTGTATCATCCTGGGGATGTCTGTGCCCACCCCCTTTCCCCCACTCTGACCCCTTCAGCATGCACCAGCCCGACTTCTGCTGTCCACGCATGCCTGCCTTTGTCTGTGGCTTTATCTGGGAACTAGGGCCAATGTTGCCACCATGCAGTGGACTGCCAGGAATTAATGGCCCCTGGAAATAGCTCTTAACCAATGATTGACAGACCCTCCCCTCTCTGGTGATAATTCTGAAGTGGGACATGTCCTGTACTGGGTCCCAGAGTTCCCAGCAGGATGGGCAGTAGGATCCATAATACATCTTTTACTGATGGCTCCTCTACCCCTTAATTTCCCTCTTTCCTTGGGGACATCCTGGCTCCAAGTAAACAACATACTCTGGGACCCTTAGCTCATTGTCTGCTTCTGGAGCAACCCACACGGAGACACTGGAGAACATGAGATTTCAGCTCATTTTTTGTAACTAAGAAATTTATTTTTTTTCCTTTTGGATTTCTTTCAATACAGCGATTTGGGGATGGGGGGAGGAATGACCAAAACTGTCTTTCTTTACAGCAATCTCTTTTCCACAGGGGTTACCCCCAACTGTATGGAGCATTTTAATTAACATATGAAATCCTTACTTCTGATATTATTAAATTTGTTATGCTTATACAGTGCAGAACATATTGAAGAGAAAAATTAAAATGTTATGTGTTAATAAGCTTGGATTAAATTGGGCTTTGAGAACCCAGGGAATGCAAATTGGTCCCACGTGGATGCTGCATGGAGTTTTGAAGGAGCCTTCCCTCCCCTTGAAGTTGCCACCACTGAAATTACTCAAGAAGAGGCCGGATCTTAAGAGGAACCCCCCCCCCCCCTACTTGGATCCATAAGTGCGTTTCTGTGGAGTGTATGTTTAGAGGTGGGTTTCTCTAAACTTCATTCCCCAGACAGGAGCGTGGAAAGAGGAAGAGGAAATTGAGAAAGCTCTTGAAAGGTACAAGGAAAAAATGAAAAAATCAAACAAACCCACTCCAAGCAGAATAAGCACAAGGAACAGGGGTCACCTATGTGAGGAGCCTCTCTCCCCACAAGCTCTAGGTGATCCGTTTCCCAGGGTTGGAGAATTTGCCTGAACATTCTTGGTCCAGGGTGAGGGTGGGTTGTCCTTTGACTGTGGGAGGACAGACAGCCGCCCCAACCTTCAGGTTCCTTATCCACCAATTGGACCATGAAAATAAAAGATTTTTAAAAATAGAAATGCAAGAAGAAAACATGATTTAAATAAAATTGCAGTATAACAGTGATTTCCATAGCATGTGTATTGAATTAGCACTGTAAGTCCTGTAGAGGTGGTTGAAAGTACACAGGAAGTAGGCACAGGTGACACACAAATACTGTGCCATTTTGTTTAAGGGACTTGAGCACTCAGGGATTTTGGTATCCATGTGGGGACAGGGAGGGTGTCCAGGATACTGAGGAGTGACTTCACTGAGGAAAGCCCTCAGCTAGAAGAACTTAGAAGACAGAAAACTTGGAGCTACTCTCTCAGCAAGGCCACTATGGTGACCCTGGGGACTTCACAGTCCCCTCTCAGTCCATGGCTTTCCAAAGCTCTCCCTATCTCAAACACTACTGTGTTCCCTAGGCTCTTTCTGCCTCTCTGATGGCTTCTCCTTGCCCCCTCCACTGTGGTCTTCTCTGGGGCCCTTCCTCAGCCCTGTACTCTCTCTGCTCCATGAACTCTTCCCTAAGTTTCTTTTCCCACCTCTCCCTCTCCTGATCTTTCTCTTTTAACCTTCAAACTTTTATACCCATGGTCCATGGGTCACCTTCACCCAAGACCCCCAAGCTCAACATCCCCCAAATGGAGACTACACTCTTCCCCATGACAGTTCCCCGTCTTGAATCTCATCTAACCTAACATTCAAACTGGAATTCAGGGATCCATTTCTAATGCTCTATTAGTGACGTTTCTCTGTTACAAATGACCCTAGAACTTAAAAGTGGCATTAAAACAATACATTGAATCCTCTTCCACATAGGCTGTGGGTCAGAAATCAGAGTGGCTCAGCTGGGTGCTTCTGGATCAGTCTCTCATGAGGCTACAGGACTGCGTTTGTCAGAGGGTTGGACTGGGGCTGGAGGATTTGCTGCGACTTGGCTTGCTCTCTGGGCTGTTGGCAGGAGGCTCATTATGCTGACTTCTCAATGGGGCTGCTTGAGTGTCATCATGACAGGGCCCCTGGCTTCCTCCAGAGCCAGTGATCCAAGAGAGGGGAGTGGGAAGAAGAGGCATGTCAACTTTTTGTAGTTATTTGTTTTGGGTGGTGCTGAGGATGGAACCAAGGGCCTTACACATGCTAGGCAAACACTCTACCACTGAGCCACA
This sequence comes from Marmota flaviventris, assembly GCF_047511675.1. NCBI lineage: Eukaryota > Metazoa > Chordata > Mammalia > Rodentia > Sciuridae > Marmota > Marmota flaviventris. The sequence goes on from NW_027288305.1 coordinate 832,622, forward strand.
CTCCCAGCCCCAGAATGCTATTTTGTTAAGTTATGAAAGTTATACGAGTTCATTGCAAAAAATTTGGAAAAGTAGAATTTATAGAAAAATTCCTCTAATCCTACCACCATAATAAATGCAAAATACCGGGCTGCCATTGTGGCTCAGCGGAGAGCACTCACCTAGCACGTGTGAGGTCCTGAGTTCAATCCTCAGCCCCACATAAAATAAATAAATAAAATAAAGGTATTGGGTCCAACTAAAAATAAATAAATAAGTGCTATTTACAATTAGAAGTGTTTCCATCTAGACCTGTGTGTGTGTGTGTATGTGTGTGTGTGTGTGTAGTTGTATCATTTCGTGGGTGAGGAGGGGTGTTGCCAGAATGCAGTGAGTGCTGGAGCTGTGGCAGAAGGGCCACCAGGAGTTGTGGCCTTACCTAGAGGGACTCAGAACACCCAAGAGAGAGGAGCCCGGTTGAGGGGATCTGCAGTATTAGGAATGCCAGAGGACAGAGAGGCGAAGAGAATAGGTAGAAGCCAGAGGAGAGTAAACTGCACAGGAGGTAAGTACATTTTAAACAAACCGAAGACTGTGGATGTATCTCAGTACAGCAGGACCTGGGTTCAATCCCCAGCACCACAAAAACAAAAATAATAAATAAATAAATAAATAAAGATCAAGGTGCTGGACGTGGTGTTGCAAACCTGTAATCCCAGAAAGCACCAAAAAAAAAAAAAAAAAAAAAAAAAAAAAAAGTTCAAGGCCAGCCTCACCAACTTAGTTTGAACCTTCCTCAAAATTTAAAAAATGAAAAGGGCTGGGAGTGTAGCTTGGTGGTAAAGCACCCCTGGGTTCAATTCCCAGGACCCAAATAAATAAATAAAATAAAATAAATTGAGATTACAAGAGGAATGTCGATCAGTGAGTGGTAGAGCACTCACTCAGCACACTTAAGGCTCTTCCTGAGAGCACCAAAGTAAAGAAATAGATAATAAGGAAATAAATTGGAGTACAGTTTGAGCTTTCTATTTTAAGCTGGGCTTAAAATACGTTGTAAGAATTTTTATATCCCATATTTTATATATTACAATACATATTATTATAAAAGCATAATAATATAAATTATAATTTAACTTGTTATAATTTATAATTAATATAAATTAGGGGCTGAGGGTGTGGCTCAGTGGAGGAGCACACGTTTAGCATAAGCAAGGCCCTGGGTTCCATCCCTAGCACCAAAAATTTATATAATATATAATTTTTATAACTTTTATAATACAAATACACACAAATACATATATAATATATATTATTTATATTATGTATCTATACATTATTTATGCATTCATATTATGTTCTATATTTATATTATTTATATATTTACATTATGTATTTATGTATTGTTACATAATATATAAACATTTTATTTATTATACTTCACATATGTTTTAAAATGTTAAATGTATTGTACTATTTAGAATTTTTTAATTGTATATAAATATATATTGTAAGAATGTTCTTCCAGCCAGGCACAGTGGCACATACCTATAAACCCAGCAACTCAGGAAGTTGGAGCAAGAGAATCACAAGTTCAAGGCGGGCCTCCGCATCTTGGTGAGATCCTCAGCAACTTAGAGACAGCCTGTCTTAAAATAAGAAACGTCTTTAAGCGGTTTGCTGGGGATGTAGCTCAGTGGTCGAGCACACCTGAGTTCAATCTCCAGCATCAAAAGAAAGAAAGAATATCATTCAAATGCAAGATATTTAAGGACTGCAGACCATTCGAAGGACTGCGCTTACTAACCCCCTCATGGAGCCCGTCCTGTCTTCCCCACATCAAGGTCTTCCCTGAACCCTTGCAACAACTGCTGATTTGCCCGCCATCTCTGGCTCTGGTTCCTTCAGTTCCCACTCTGCCCATCCCTGCAGGGCTCATCCTGAGACACAGATCTGGTCATGCTGTTTTCCTGCAGAAGTCCCCTCCACGGCTCCCTACTGTTCTTGGCCTGAACTCCAGGCTCTTCCATGTGTCTGGCAGGGGTCTTCAGGCCCTTGCCCCCTGCCCCCTTACAGACGCAGCTCCAGCCCTCCCCACTGGCGCCACATGGTTCAGCCACGCTGGTCTCTCCTGATAGGAGGCAGTGTGGTATAATGGCTGGTGCCTGGACATTGGGTACAAATCTCAGCTCTCCTTCTTGCCCACTTTCTGACTTTGTAGAAGTTCCCCATGCTTCAGCATGATGGGGGGACTCCATGAGTTTTTGCATAAAGAGCACTCAGAATGGTGTTGGCATGTGTCATAAGTGCTCCTAGGATATATCAGATGTTTTCATCATCAGCAACCCTCCCTGAACACAGTGGAGCAGTTCCCCAATCAAAGCCCCTGGAATCTGGGTGGGCTTAGGATGCTTCATCCAATAGAATGCAGGGGGAGTTCTGCCTGTGACTTCCAAGGCTGTCACACAACGCAGTGCAGAGCCTCTTCTCTAGTGCAATGCTTCCTCTCCAAGGCACCCTGATGGGAAAGAGCCCATGCCACACCTGTGGGAGAGGGGCTGGCAGTCCCAGTCTCTGGGTTACCCTGGCCAGACACAGGAGATATCAGATCATTTCAGCCTCCAGTTTTTAAGTTGCTCCAGTCTCTAGTTTTCCTTCTGAGACCTCAGACTCTAAGGAGCAGAGACAAGCTCCCTCCACTCTGCCCTGCCCACATTCCTGACCTACTGACTGTTGGTTTGTTTTAGTTGTAGATGGACACAATACCTTTATTTCATGTATTTATTTTTATTTGGTGCTGAGGATGGAACCCAGGGCCTCACATGTGCAAGGCAAGCACTCTACCACTGAGCCCCAGCCCCAGCCCCTGACCTGTAGACTATTAAGAGCATAATAAGATGGTTCCTTGAAGTTGTAAGTGGTGGGTAATTCGTTACACAACAATATATAACTCTTTTTCTCATGGCAAACTCCTACACATTCTTCAAGACCCATAAAAATGTTGCCTCCTCCTCTCTGAAGCCTTCCCTGATTCCTCCTTGCCTTGGTGGCTTCCTGTGTGTGGGTCTTCAGAGGCCCATTCCTCACAATTGGACCTGTTTCCTCATCCATTTCTCTCCTCAGACCAGGCACCCAGCAGGTCCATCTTCATGTCCTAGCACTGCGGCTGCTTAATGGAGGTTACATTTGATGAATGAATGAATGAATGAATGAATGAATGAATGAATGAATGACTGTGGCCAGTGCTGGCCTACCTGACCAAAGTATCGGGAAGATATTCACATAATAATATTGTGGGACTTGATGAATGTTGGTATAGTGGAATTCACTTTTAAACAGCTTTACTGAGGGTTAAACAATGTACAATCAACAATACATATTTTAAGATGTTATTTTTAGTTGTAGGTGGACATAATACCTTTACTTTTATTTGTTTTCTTATTTTTAAGTGATGCTGAGGATTCAGCCCAGCACCTCACATGTGCTAGGTGAGTGTTCTACAGCTGAGCCTCAACCTCAGCCCCAACAATACATATTTTTGACAGGTAGTCAAATACATATTTTAAAGTGAACAATTTATTATATACATCCACAAAACCATCTACACAATCAAGATAGTGAACTTCTCCATCACCTCATCATCCTCAAATTTTCTTTCTTTTTTTTTTTCTTTTTGATATCAGGGATTGAACTCAGGGGTACTTTACCATTGCATTACATTCCCAACCCCTTTATTATTTTTTACTTTTTTGTTTTGAGATAGGGTGTTTGCTTAGGGTCTCACTGAATCGTACATGCTGGCCTCAAACATGTGATCCTCCTGTCTCAGTCTCCTGAGTGTCTGGGATAACAGGCATGCACCACTGTACTCTGCCAAAAAGTTTCTTTATGCTCCTTGTAATTTCACCCTCTGAGCAAAAGTAACCACCAATCTGCTGACACTATAAAATAGTTTACATTTTCTATAATTATATATAAACAAAATCCTGTGATATGTGCTTTTAACAAAAATCTGGCTTCATTCACTCATAAAAAATGTGTCCACCTTGCTGTGATATAGTCATAATCTATTCCTTTGTCACTGCTGAGTAGTATTCCATTGAATAGATGTATCACATTATCCTCCATTTTAAAAATGAGGAGACTGAGATTTGGAGAAGCGAAGCAACATGCCCAAGGTCACTTTGCTGGCGAACTTGAATCCAGGTGAGTATCTCCAGGGCCAACTATCTTAACTGCCACCTATGCCTTCTAACTGGGGCATGATGACTTTTTTTTTTCACTCTCTTTTCTTTTTTCTATTTTTCCGGTGCTGGGAGGCATGGTGTCTTTTGCTGTGGTAGACATAATAATGGCCCCCCAGAGACATCCATGTCCTAATTCCTAGAGTCTGTAAGACATTATGTAAGGTGGCAAGGGGGAATTAAGGTTGCAGTTAAAATCAAGGTTGCTCTAATATGGCCTCAAGATAAAAATATGCCCTTGGTTTCTTACACTGGGGGTGGGGGGCAGTGTAATCAAAAGGGTCTTTTGAAGTAGCAAAAGCAGGCAGAAGAGGAGAGGAGGGAAGAGATCTGCAGATGCTGGCTTTGAAAATGGAAGAAGGAACCACAAGGCAAGGAATGCAAGAGACCTTTAGGACTTGGAAAGGTTAGAGAATGCTCCAAAAAGAATGGAGCCCTGCCAACACTGGAGGGCAGGGAGGAGCTTGGGGCCCACTTCTGACTTCTAGCCTTCAGGACTGTAAGATAAGTTTGTGTTGCTTTAAATCCCTCATTTGTGCAAATTCATTACAGCAGCAACAGAAAACTAATACAATGATTTTGACCATTCCTTCTAGAAAGTATGAGCCCTGGGAGGAGATCTAGGGACTACTGTGGTGTCCAGGGAGAATTGGGGAAATCTCTGTCTATCAGAGGGTGTGGGTCTCTGGGCAGAGTGGTCACACTCCTATTCCCTGCCATAGGCTCAGTCCCAAGTTCTGGCTAAAATATTCCCAAGTAGCGAGCGTGGCTTGACGGTGGGAGACCTTGAAGCTCAGACCTGTCTAGGCTGAACAAATCATTCCCTGGTTCTTTAAAGTCTTGGGGTGAACACAAGAGATAGGTTTTCTCCACCAACTAAGCCCAACAGACCCAGGCCCCAGCTGCAGAGGATGCTGGGAATGTGGGCATGCTGTCCCAAGGTCAGCCTTGCCATGGATGATCAGAAAACAGAGATGATCAAAGCCCTTGGAGAAAGAGGGCTCGTGGGAGTCCATAGGAGCTGACAGAAAGTGAGAGCATACTTAGTGCTTGTATAACAGAAAAAGCAAACTGTTTTTTTCTTCCTGCACTTTCAATGGCCAGCACAGAGGACTTCTGTGGCCAGGTGTGGGGGTGCCTTTCCTGCACCACACACTTCTCCAATGGACATCTGCTGGGTGACCTGTCATTCAGCTCAATTCTGACACAATTGAGAGGTAAGTTAGATTTCAAAGGTGAAGCCTGCCCCCACCCCAGTCCAGATGCCCCTTGTGAGTCACAGGTTGTCACCTATATGTCACACCAACTGGCTATAATAAATTGGGGTTCACACGGTGCCTACCTCAGGTTTCATAACTAAAAAAGAGGGCTCACAGAACTCAGGGGAACTTGCCTCCTGGTTCATTAAAGGATATGATAAAAGACATTGATGAACAGCCAGAAAGAAAAAAAAAAGGCAAGAGAAGAAAGAACAAAAGTGTAGTCCTGGGGCTGGGGCTGGGGCTCGGTGGTAGAGCTCTGAACCAGTCTTCAGGGCAGGAGCTGCCGTTCCCATGGAGTTGGGATGCATTGCTTTCTTGGCATGTGGGTGTATTCACCAATCTGGAAATACCCTGAGTCCCCAGAGTTCAGAATGTTTAGGAGTGTTTTATCCTGGAGGTATGACCAACTGGCTGATTGAGCAGAGTTGGGATTTGAACACTGGGCAATCGCTCCATCACTGAGCTACACCCCAGCCCTAGGCCTGCTTTATTTTCAACCTAATCTCCAGCCCCTCTCCCCTCCCTAGAGGATGAGGACTGACATGGAAGGATCCAAACTTTTAATTATGGCTTGGTCATGCTGGTGACCAGTCCCCATCCAGAAAACTACCAAGAAAGTCACCTCATTAAAGCAAAGGACACCACTATCACCTAGGAAATTGCAAGCATTTAGGAACTCTGTGCCAGAAATTGGGAATGAAGACCAAAATGTGTGTGATAGTACTGGGGATTGAATTCAGGGGTGCTCTATCACTGAGCTATACCCCCAGTACTTTTTTATTTTGAGACAGGATCTTGCTAAGATACTGAAGCTGGCCTTGAACTTGGGATCCTCCTGACTCAGCCTCCGGAGTCACTAGGATTACAGGCATGCATCACCATGCATGGCTCCAAAATATTTTCTTTTTTATAAATCACAATGTCAGCTGGGAGAGGTGGTGCTTGTCTATAATCCCAGAAACTCAGGGAGACTGAAGTACGAGGATCTCAAATTGGAGGCCAGTCTTGGTAACTTAGTGAGACCCTGCCTCATAAAATAAAATATAAAGAGCCACAAATGTAACTCAGTGACAGAGCACCCCTGGGCTCAACTCCAAGTACTACACAAATTAATCAATCAATCAATCAACCACAATATCATAGTTGGTGGACTTCAAACACAAATCCCTTACTGCAAGGTGATATACAACTCAGAAGACATGGGTATTACTATAAGTCCATTCAATCATTAATAATTAGTCCATTCCACCCTTCAGACATATAGAAATATTTCACAGAACTAGGTCACCAGGTTTGCAGATTTCCATTTGAACTTGTCAGGTTCCAAAAACAGAAGTGGTCATGTCAAATGGCTTTGTCTTTTCAGGAATCTGCTCTGATTGACCTAAGAGAGACTGTCCTCTATTGCTGTGAGCCTCTTCAGGTATCCGTGTTCCTTGAATTTTCCTCGTTCCAATCATTTCTTGAGCCTCAGTGATTATTTCTCCTTCTGTCCATTTATGCCCAAACTTTTCTACCTTTGGAAGGACACAAGGTTGGCCACCATCCTGGTCTGGACTTCAGGCAATAATACCACCTTAGCGAGTGTCAGCCCATCAGCTGGCCCCCATTCTGAGGTAAGGTTACACAGAAGCACAACTAGCCCAGGGCTGTTCTTACCACAGGCCATACAGCTGCGCTTATTGCTGTCTTTTTTAAAATTAAAAAAAAAAAAATCTGTTCTTTTTAGATAGACTCTGGTGCACTCACTGTTTATCCCCGCTTTGCCAAAGAAACGACCCACCCTCCAGGCCCTTAGGAACTCTGACCAAGTCCCCAGTGGAGAGGGAAGAAAGAACAAAGTGTAGTCCTGGTGCTGGGGCTGGGGCTCAGTGGTAGAACACTTGCCTGGTACCCCCAAGGCCCTGGTTTCCATCCCCAGTGCCCAAAAAGTTGCACCAGCCTCCTCTTGCCCTGGTCTGCATGCTCCTAGCAGAGCAAAATGGTCAGGTGTATGTTGAGAAGGTCCCGCTGGCTGTTTGGTGGCTGATCCACAGGAGAAGTCTGGAGACCATCCAGGAGGAGAGAGCAGGTGTGGCCAGCCCTAGGGAGGTGGGGGCTAGTTGGAAGGAAGGAGATATCTTTGGGAGCAAAAGGGACATGTGACCTCAGGATGAGCCCAGACTTGGCTATGCTGGATTCAGGAATTGCCTTCCAGAATAAGTCTCAAGGGCCAGCACTGTGTCTGGTGGGACACTAGGGTGGTGTGTCAGCCACCACTCCCAGGCTGGCCAAACCCAGATTGGGTGTGAGATGGGAAAAAACCAAGGCTGAATAGCCCAGGGTTCCTGAGAGGTTTGGAAAAACCTTTTTGTTTTCTTCATTTCCTTCTGGGGGCAGAGTTTTTCTTTTTTTTTTTTTTTTGATGCTGGGGAAGGATCCAAGGGCCTCACACCTGCTAGTCCAGATCTCTATCACTGAGCCACCCTCTCCCCCAGGCTTAAGAAACCACTTCCTGAGGAAGAACAGGAGCTGGAGGAGGCTTCCCAGCCCATGAGACATGCTCTTGGTCCACCTGTGTGGGAGAAAGCATGACTGGCAGGGTGGAGCCTGGGTACCCTGTCCGACCCTGGGGACAGGCAAGGACTAGGGAAACTGTCCCTAAAGTGCTGGGCATGAATTTCCATCCCAGGCCCAGATGTGTGAAGGCCTCTACCCCACAGGCTTCTTCCTCATGGAGGCGGCCCTGATATGGTGTCCAGCCTTCCTTGGCTCTGCAGAGTTGACCATCGGGCCTGCAGGACCAAGGGGGCATCTGGGCAGCTGCTGTCTGTCCTCCACCCTGTTCCCTCTCTGTCCCTGCCATGGTAACAGGAAACCACATTTCCCACCACTATGGACCAAATGGTGCCCATTCTGAATTTCATTTTCTGGAGTCCTAACCCCCAGTACCTCAGCATGTGACTGTATTTGGTGACAGAGTCTTTAAAGTTGAGTAAAAAAGAGGCCAACACAACTCAGAGGGTGGGCATTTGGGGAGTGTACAAGAGGACAGCTTCCTCCAACTTCCCTCTAGGCCTCTACACACCCTCTAATTCTCCTGGGACTAGCTGTGCTTCCTCTTCCACAGGTACACAAAACAAGAGCCACTCCCCCCACGCTATTGAGTTGATGTTCCTTGGACACTTCTGCCTCTACTACTGTGTCCTGGCGACTGCTGAGCATGTGACTCTCCATACATTCTAGGGGATAGCCAACCCCATTCCCAAGGCTGAATCACTGCAGGGCTGAATACCTCCCTTTTTTTCTTTTTTCTTTTTTTCTTGGTACTAGGGATTGAACTTAGGGGCACTCAGGCTTATTTTGTTTTTTGTTTAGAGACAAGGCCTCACTGAGTTATTTAGGTCCACACTAAGTTTCTCAGGCTGGCTTTAAACTCACAATCCTCCTGCCTCAGCCTCCCAAGCCACTGAGATTACAGGTGCACCCGCCCTTCCCCTCCCTTTCCACTTACCCACCGACACTCAGGGCAGAACTTATCACTCCAGTCTACTTCCTCCTTCTTTCCACACCTGCCTTGGGTCCCTCCTGATCCCCTGCACAGTTTTAAACGCCCAGGGAACTTTGGGGCCCAGGTGTCCTGTTAGATTCCAAGGTCCAGAAATTATATTGATTACAAAGCAAGTTTATTTCTGGGAAAAAAACAGCAAAAAAAAGTCATGAGGATGGGCCATACTTCGATAGGACAGGTATCTTCATAAGGAGAGGACACAGACACAAACAGAAAGAAGACCAGGCGAAGACACAGGGAGGAGACAGCCAAGGAGGGAGGACTCAGCAGAAACTAACTTTGCCAACACTTGATTCCAGACTTTTGATTGTTTAAGTCATCCAATTGGAAGGAAAGAAAGAGAGAGAGAAAACAATCAGTGATCCTCATTACAGCAGCTCCAGAAAATGAATACAGCCACCATCACCACAATAACAACAGCAAACACATACTGTGACCTTGTGTGACAAGCTGATCCTCACTAACTCTGGAAGGTGGGAGTTAGGGACCTTGTTGGGATCATCTGCCACCTATCAACTATGTGATCTGGTTAAATTACTTTGCTTCTCTGGGCCTTGATTTCCTCTTCTATCCCTTGGGACTAAAATAGCACCTACACACCAGTGTGGTATTATAGAATGATATAAAGCATTTAAAGGGTTTAGAGCAATTTCTAGAACTTAATGTTGGCTTTTATTATTGATTTATTTGAAATGAGATCTGGGCCCAAACTCTTAGGGTCAAGCAATCCTCCTCTTTCAGCCTCCAAAGTAGCTGGGACTACTAGAGAGGCACTTGGCTTTAATATTGGCTGTAGTTATTCATCTCATTTTATAGATGTGAAAATAAAGGATCTGAGAAGCTAAATAACTTGCCCAAGGTCACACAGCAAGTGGCAGGGTCAGGATATGAATCCACACAAGTTGGACTCCAAACTCAAAGATGCTGCCTCCCGTCCCACCCCTCAGCTGCCCAGATGCAAAGGCCACCTCGGTGACTCTTTTATAATTAATTAATTAATTTATTATTAGTTCTAATCAGTTACACATGATAGTAGAAAGCTTTTTGATTCCTTGTTCACAAATGGAGTAGAATTTTTCACTTTTGGTTGTACATAATGTAGAGTGGCACCATTCTGACAGACCACTGGTTGCGTGGCCTCAGGCGCTTCTCAATTCATTTCCTCTTCCAGCTCTCACTGCTGTCCCAGGCGCTGGGCAAGGCCAGGATGTGGCTTGCCCCAGGACACACAGCTGATGAGGCAGAATAGGGAGGGGCCCTGCCCTTCCTGCAGCCCAGGTCCATACTCCGGCTCAACCCAACAGGCAGCCTCAGAAGAGAGATGGGACCATGCCTGGGGTCCTGGGCAGGGACCAGAGCCTCTTGATCCTGGGTGGTCTGGTCTCCTGGGCAGAGATGCTCCTGCAGCTGCTGCCTGGATAGCGGCCAGGTGTATCTACAAACTGCTCCATGAGCTCAGAGGCCTGTGAACTGAGGACATACGATAAGAAGGACCCTCAGGGATGTCTTGAAAGATCTGTGGCCTTTGCTGGACAGACTTCATCCTGAAACGCGCAAGGTTTCCTTGATATAACTCTTATCTGCCTCGAAAATGGCCATTTAGCCCACACTTCCGGCATCTTCTGCAGCCCTTGTCCTGTGGCCACGTTGTTTATGGTCCAGGTGAGAAAATCTAGCCAATGTGGTAGGCTTGGAAGACCACCGTCAGACCCCCACCCACTAAGACCTGAGAGGGGGTGTATGGCTCCTTAAATCACAGGCCAAATCAGTAACAGCACAGGACAGATCCTCCTGTGGGTGCCTCGTGCCTCATGGCCCTGTTGGCCTTGAACATATGAGCTGCTGAAGTGGGGGTTGGCACCTGGAATTGAACCCAGGGGTGCTTAAACAACATCCCCATCCCTTTTTAAAATATTTTATTTAGAGACAGGGTCTGATTGACTTGCTTAGGGCCTCATTAAGTTGCTGAGGTTGGCTTTGAACTCACATCCTCCTGCCTCAGCCACCCATGTCACTGGGATTACAGGCATGGGACAGCTGGTTTGCTGGTTTTTAAGGAGTTGGAGACCAAGAGAAGGTTCCCAGCTCCCAATCTGACTTGTGGAAACAGCTGGGAGTGTGTCTCAGTAGCTGGCAGTGACTTGATCCCGGCTTACCACTTGGGCACAGGTCCCTGTAATCTGGCCTGTTCTCTGTGTGGGGGGGAGGGGGGATAGGGGTGTCTCTGGATCTCCACACCTATCTGGTCACCCTGTCCTGAACTGTGTCTTGTTTGTCAAGTTCCAGAGGAACACAATACCTTTATTTTGTTTATTTATATCTATGCCTAACACAGTGCCTCGCACATGCTAGGCCAGAGCTCTACCACTGAGCCGCCACCCATCCCCCAGCACTGCATCTATCTGGCAGCGCTAATAGTCCTGGTTCTGGCTCTGCTCCTACTCTGCAGCCTGCAGAGTCCTCTGGCCTTAGTTGGCCCTTAACCCGTAAAACCCTTGTCAGCATTTTCCCATCTCTCCTATGATGAATCAAAGCTTAATGGCCTCATGGCCTGTCCAATCTGGCCCCCACCTCCTGCCCATGCCATGCTGACCCTCGCCCTTCCAATCTTGGCCTTGCTTCCTGCAGTACCCACCTGGGAAGCCCTCCGCCCCCCATACCAGATGACATGTGAGATGAAGCCCATCTGCCACCTCCACCCCAGTTCAGTTCCCAAGGTCTCTCCCAGGGCTCACCTTCACCTAAGTCTGTTCTAACCTCAGTTGGCCATTCTGCAGTGTGGGAAGAAAGGGACCCCAGCCGCCTCTTTCATTCCAAGGGGCTGAGGATGTGAATCAGTCCATCTGCCTTTACTTGGGGATCTGATTCCTAGAGATCTGCCTGGCTCCCACCTCAAGATAGCTCCTTCTTCATTGGATTCCACCCTGCCCCTGACAGTGCCCCAGCTAGCCTAACATGCCCACCTGTGAGTACTGGGCTGTTGAAAGCATCTATGGAGGCTCACACCTGCTGGAGCCTCCTGGGTCTCCCACAAGACTGTGGAGCAGGAAAGAGCACAGGACTGTAGAAGCCAAGGGGTTGGCTTTGGATAGGTCTTGTCACTGGAGGGGGTCTGATGAGGTCCCAGAGAGGAGGACCTCAATTCGGGACCATGGGGTCCTTAATGTATGTGACGGTAAAGAATTCTAGCCTGTGTCAGACATTGAGGTACACAGACTTATTTAGGAAAGCAAGGAGTACACATTAAAGAGAGAATTTGAACCAGGTGTCATGGTGCCCACCCATAATCCCAGCAACTAGGGAGGCTCAGGCAGGAGGATCATGAGTTCAAGGCCAGCCTCAACAACTTAGCAAGAACCTGTCTCAAAATAAAAAGTAAAAATAGGGGCTGGGGATGTAGTGTGTGGTGCTCCTTGGGTTTAATCCCTGGTACAAAAAAAGGGGTGGAGTGGGCAGGAATACAGGCTATCTCAAGAGTGAGAGCACTTCTGTGGTTTGGGCTCTTCTTTTAAAGGAAACTTGGTGAGTGTGGGCCTGGGCAGGTATGTGGAGATGACATCAGTCTGGTGATCACAGATGGCTTATGGAGTTCTTGGAGTTCCAGGGATCCTTAGATAGACATCTTCTCCATTATCTGATCAATAGATCAGATTGGGAAAGTACCCTATATTATAGGTTTACTATCTCCTTTTCTCAACCAATTTTAAAAATGCATGTATTAGTGGGCTAATTAAGAGTGCACAGGGCAGTTTTCTTAAGTGGTGAGTTTCCTGTGACTTGAAGATTGTGGGTGTCTGAACAAAACCTTGCCCTTCTCTGCTGTCACTCATTTTATCCATGCAGTGAAAGGAAATGAGTCAGGAATTGGTTTTGTCTGATTCTCTGTTGAAAAAGTTAGAAATTCAGATTTTGGTATAAAATTTAGATTTTTATTTGCTAGTAATGAATTCAAAATTGTACACAATACCTCTGGAGATCAAAGGAGACACTCCAGGGAGCAGACTGGGCCCAGAGACCCTGGCTTGCTAACTTGAGACTGGAAAGTCTCTGTCTGACATTTAGTGCTGTGGTTTTCATCAGTGCAACTCATTGGAAATTCCTGGGGATTTAAAAAAAAATGACCCCCTAGTATCCCCAAAGTTCTGATTTAATGGCTAGAAGCAGGACACAAACATGAGGTACCAGATGCAGGGCTGAATCCTGGCTGCGTTGTGGACCTGAGAGGTAAGTTCCATTATATCACTGAGCCTTGTCTTCACAATGTGACCAGAAGGCTGTGGGCAATGCAGGAAGGACTCTCAGGTAAAGCTTTGGAACAGAAAATGTGTTCAATGAATGAAGGGGGAAAGCTATCGGCAGCTACTTTTGACTTAGTAACTTGAATCTGGCCTTGGAAAACAAGTCTATTTGCTTTCAGGACTGAGTCGGTATAATGTTCCACAGGGATGAGGGTGGGGAGACATGAATCTGGGTTCCGTTTCTGCCTCTGGTCAGCTGTGGAGTTGGCGAGTTTCACAGTTTGATGTTCTCTGTTCTGGGCCTCAGTATCACCTACTTCTTTAACAATGCTTTGGCCAGGGCTGGTTGTTCAATGTGAATGCCAAAATTTCATTGCAGACTTATTAGTGGTGGTGGGGAGGGGTGGGGGTTGACTGACTCAACCAACTCAAAGTTTCTATCTGGAGGCTGAGGTAGAAGTATCACAAGTTCAAAACCAGCCTCATAATTTAATTTTTTTTTTAAAGCTGGAGATTTGGCTCAGTGGTGAAGAGCTCTTGGAATCAATACCTTGTATCAAAAGCAAAAACAAACAAATAAACAAACAAAAAACAAAACAAGAAAAGGGCTGTGGATGTACCTCTGTGGTAGAGGATTTGCCAGGCAAACAAGAGGCTCTGGGTTCAATCCCAGTACCACCCCTCCCACCAAAACAAAGAAATAAATAAATAAAAGCAAAAATTACACATATCCAGGCCTGTAGTGGGCAAGCCTGTAATCCCAGTGACTCAGGAGACTGAGGCAGGGGGATCAAGGCCAGCCTCGCACTTTAAGATCTGCCTCAAAACAAAAAGGACTGGGTGTATTTCAGTGGTAAAGTGCCCTTGGGTTCAATCCCAAGTGCTACAAAAAGAAACAAACAAAAAAATATATTGGCCAGTGACGGGTTCTTGTGCCCCAGCTTTCGAGCCCTTGAAGGACCAACAGAACCTGCCCAGTGTGTCCCCAGACCTCCAGAGGAAAGGATCCCAGGGGTCTGCGGCAGGGGGCGTCTGACCCATCATGCAAACCATTGTCCTCCTGGCCCTCAGAGGAGCCTCCTGGGAGAGTCTCCTGGCTCCTCGCTCTGGGAAACCCCTGGGCCGCAGTTGCCACCTCCTGCCTGCCAGGTTGCACCCGGACCTCTAACGACACTGCCAGGTCCCTTACCCCGCTCAGCCCTACCCCGCCCCCTAAGGGGTGCCCCAGTCCCAGGTGATCCCCCTAGGCTCCCGGCTCCAGGACAGTCCTCCCCCACTCTGCCAGCAGGGTGGCTCCTCAGTTGGGGGCCAGGAACACCCCACCACCGGCCCCCCGCCCTGTGCCCCCAGCTCCGGGGCTCCACCCCGTCTCCCCACCCTGAAACCTGGCTTTCTGCCCCTCTGCCCCCTGTGGCTCTGGAATTCTTGCTGGAACCTACACTGCCCTCCCACTCTTGTCTGCATGGGGTGTGCAAGCGAGTGTGCACTCCACTGAACACGGGGTTGCGGGGAGTCGTGGCTGCGCTGGGTCCCCCTAGGGGGTGTGTGAATGCGCACACTTGCTATTTGTGCATCCCACTGTGTGCCTACACCGGTGTGTAATTGTTTGTGCACACACACTCAGGGACTCTTGGGGAAACTTTTCTGAAAATCCTGGGCTGGCTGTTTAAATATAAAGAGGCTTTGTTTAATGCCAGAAGCATTTCCCCCAAGTTCCCAGAATGGTAAACTTCACCTGCTTGCCCCTTCCTTAGAGACCAGGAGGCCAAGGCTTGCTGGGGGTGGGGGGCAGAGTGGGGGTGGGGACAGATGCCTGGTTAAGAGATTTTATTTTCCAAGGTTTGTCCTCATCCCCCCGCCCCCCAGACTTCAAACCTCCCCAGGTCTCTGTCTCTCCAGGCGCTGTTTAACTTTGAATCTTTCCTCTTCGAATATCTGGGAGTGTTAAAATGATGCCAACATCATTCTGGTAGTGGAATTCAAGTTGAAAAGCGGTAGAATGTGGAATGCTGAGGAGCTAGGGGATGCAGTAGGGGAGGGTGATTGGGGCAAAGCAAGGAAATTGAGAGCAAGGGGAGTAGGGTGACCCTACGAGTGAGTGTCCTCACCCACTGTTAACTGCTTTACACTGAAGGAGAGGACACCTGTCTGATAAGGTTATTTGGAGTTTCCTTCCTGTACTATAGATCTGATGCCTAGGACTGTCTGCTCAACAAAGGTGCTAACAAATTGATCACTTCATTGGGTTTTTATGAGCAGGATAGGAATAAGGTATAAAACCATGCACATTGGAGTTTTGGGTCGGCATCCTGGCCACACAGTTTTCTGGTAGTATCACTCCATGTAAATTTCTGCATTCCCTCTTTCCTTCTCAGTAAAGTGGAGCCAATAATGGTTACACCTCTCCCAGAGTTATTCTAAGGATTAAATGAGTTAATTTACATAAGCACTAGAACAATACCTGGCACGTATAAGTGCTGTGTATGTTTCCTTTTTTTATTATTGGCATCACCTGTATTTATTTCGCCCTCCCTCACGTTAAGAATGTTTTATACATCTGCACATTTTTAAATGGTTGCACAGGGGAGAACTCTTTTATTTCAGGATGCATGAAATGGAATTCAAAGATCAGTGTCTGTAAATAAAGTTTTATTGGCACACAGCCACACCCATTTGTGGATGCTTTTCTACTGTGAAGGCAGTTAAATCCTTTCGATGGAGACCTTATGGCCCCCAAATCCAAACATATTTACTATCTGGTTGTTAGAGGAAAAGTTTGCTGAGGCCTGCTGGACAATATCACCTCCATGAGTGCAGGGAGCTTTGCCTGTGTGATTGTTAGCATATCCCCCTGAGCCTGGAACAGCACCTGGAACATAATGCATGGCCAGTAAGTATTTGTTGCATGAATGAGTTTGGTCCTAGGCAGTGGTGGAGCTGTGGCTCTCACATGCCTGAGCTTGGCATGAGAGTCCATAGTGATTCCAGCAGGTGCTCCTTTGGAGATCCAGAAGAAGGAATCTTTCTCCTACCTCTACCTTCTCAGGGGTGACCAAGGAATCAGATGGCTGCCTGTAAGCAGGAGCTGCCCACTTTAGCCTTGCTTTAGGTTAGGCACTTACCTGGCTCAGGTAGGCGCCTTTCTATAAGCCCAACTGTATGAGCAGATTCGAAGGAAGAGTCAGCTGGTCACCAGCAGTAGGTGTGTGTTCTTATGCCTTGCCTTCCACTGTGGCAGTCTGGGAGCAGGAAGGAGTTGGGAAATGACTTCTCTGACCTTCCTAGGTGGGATGATCTCTGGAGAGGAGGTCTGGGGGATAGCCCTTCCTTTCCTGGAGCCCAAGGATCCCTGAGACCATTAGCCATGATGAGAATCCTCTGGGCCCTGTGAAGAGGCTTTATAAGGATCCTAGTGAAAGGTTCTTGTGAACATGGCTAGGGGAAAAACAGTTACTCCCCATGTGAGGAAAAAGCTGGTGCGCAGCTCAGTGGTAGAGTGACCCTGAGTTCAATCGCCAGTATTACAAAACAAAACCCTCTCCTCAAACCCCAAATAAACATGAGATCAAGAAGAAAATGCAGACAATGCCTGGCATTTAGGAAGTGGTAGATGCCCCATGTTGGCTGGCCCACTCACGCTGGTTGCTGGTCAATATAAAGGTTTGGGGAAGGAGGTAGCTCTTTCTCACTGACCTTGAGACTGCCAGGACAGCCAGACCTGCTGGCAGCCATACTGTCATTCTGTGGACTCCGAATGAAGTCACCATTAGGGAGTGAGGGGTGGCAGGCCGAGTGATGGAGAGACAGCTTGTGTCCCTTGTCATATTACTTGAATACCTGAATCCTCCCGAGTCTGAACCTGAAACTACAATTATTTTTGCTAAATCCAAATTTTGAAAAATCACTTACAATAGAAAAATTCCGATTTGTGGTCACTGTCATCCCCGCGTGTCCACTCCGAGGCTCCCCAGCCCAGAAGGCACAATGCATTGATCCAGGTGGGCTTTCTACTGGGGCAGAAGTCCATTCAGAATGTTCAGAGATGGAAATCTGGACTGGGGTGCAGCTCAGTGATAGAGCACTTCCTTAGCAAGGGATGGAGGTGGGAGAGTGAGCCACAAACCTGCCTGACATGTTGAGTGTCTTTTGTTCCTGATGAAACCTCTGAGCATCCCCTTCTCAACTCCCAGATGTCCTGAAGGGGGCAAACAGAACCCCAGCACCTCTGAGGATCAGAAGGAGCCGCAGATCAGCAGGGCCTGCAGCCTTCTATCCTGGATGCTCAGCATAGCCTCCTGGCCCCTTCACTCTTGCCAGGAGCTTTGACCTCCTTCCTACTAAGGTGCCCCTTCCTTCTGGCAACCACTATTCCAAGGAAAGCAGTGCATAAAAGGAAGGCAGAGCCAGGCACAGGTCTGTAATCCCAGATGCTGAGGATTAAGGATTGCAAGTTCAAGGCCAAGCTCAGAAATTTAGTGAGGCCCTAAATAACTTAGTGAGAACTTGTCTTAAAATAATAAAAAAATAAAAATAAATAAATAAAAAGGCCTGGGGATTTAGCTCAGTGGTTAAGTACTCCTGGGTTTAATCCCCAGTATCAAAAAACAAAACCCAAAACAACACCCCCCCCCCAGAAAACAAACAAACAAAAACAGGGAGACAGGACTGGGTAAGATAAACAAAGAACCGAGTCTCTGTCCCAGGGCAAGTGACTTCTTGAGCCTCAGTTTCACTCCTGTAAAATGGGACCCTCTTCACCTCCCTGCCTGTTCGCCATATGACATTTCTTTTGAGGAGCCAGAACTTCTCTCCTGAGGTGCAAATACCTAAATACTGGGGGCTTTTCCAGCCCTGCTGGGTACCAGGGCAGGCCTCTAACCCTATAGGAACTTTCTTAATTAGGAAGGGCTTAGGTCTAGTTGGAGGGGGTAGAAGGTACCTAGGACATTTGACTTGAAGCTCTGTCTCTGCAAGATTGAGACAACATCAGTTCCACAACAAAGAAAATCCCCCAAACAAGTGTAAAATTTTTTCTTCTATTGGGAGCATATGAAATTCTGTATTATTTTCTGCATGTTAAAAATCTTTCAAGTAGCTGGATCCAATGGCACATACCTGTAATCCCAGCAGCTCCGGAGGCTGGGGCAGGAGGATCACGAGTTCAAATCCAGCCTCAGCAATGGCGAGGAACTAAGCACCTCAGTGAGATCTGGTCTCTAAATGAAATGCAAAATAGGGCTGGGGATGTGGCTCAGTGGTCGAGTGCTCCTAAGTTCAATGCTTGGTACACCCTCTCAAAATCTTTCCACTAGGGGCTGTGGGTGTAGCTCAATGGTAAAACGCTTGCCTAGCACATGTGAAGCACTGGGTTTCAATCCTCAGCACACATAAAATTAAATAAATTAAATAAAGGTATTGTGTCCATCTACATCTAAATTTTTTTTAAATTTTTTTAACTTAAACAAAAGGTTTTGGGGATTGATGGAGATTTGGGAAAAGGGTATCTGCCCCCATCCCATTGACACCTGAGACAATTGTCTGTGGTTCCATCTTTATCTCCATCTCTAGCTTAACCTCCACTCTATCTAACGGTTTATATATCCATCCATCTAAATCGATACATCAATGCTATGCTTCAGGCAAAGTGTAGAAGCTGGAATTAACTAGCTGGAGAGGGGAAATTTTCCAATTTTGGAGGGAGATTCACCTGGATTTCAATCCTGGCTTTATCCCTTAAGGGCTGTGTGACTTTGGATTAGGGACATAATCAGCCTTCATGAGCCTCAGATTTATTACATGTAAAATGGAATTTATAACAGCACAGTGGGCATCAGCTTAGTTGTGTAGGGAGAGCTCTCTGTAGGGCATCAGGTGGGGCACTGGGAGAAAAGTGTGGGGAGGAGGAGGTTGTCCTTCCCTTAGCCCAGGGGATGCTGCCTATCAATTTGTCCACTTCAGACCCAGGCGAGGTTTCTGTGAAGCACGGGGCGGGGGAGTTCTGTTGGCTTTTTGAGAAAGGCTTGGCGTCTCAAGAGTAGTCAGTGTCCCCTCGGGCCACTGTGGGGAGCCTGAGCCGGGAGGCGCACTGGGCATGGTGAGTGCAGGGGGCATGGCCTGCGAGTGCAGGGCGGGGCTGTGGCTCTGGCCCTGCCCCATGCTCACAGGCCACGCCCCTACCCCGCCCCTCAGGTCTCGCCCTGGCTGGGCTCCAGCTTGCTGTTCTGGGAGGTCGCTGGTGGGGTCTTGGGCAGTAGGGAACCCTGTGAGCGGAAAGGTGGGGGACATGGAACGCCTCGATGGACCCGGTGGACAAAGGCTCCCACTTCCTCAGGACCAGCCCTGCATCTCAGGCACGGTGAGGAGGACCCAAGTGCTGAGTGCTCTGAGGCTGAACCAGATGAACCAGCCCACCAGGATGGGCAGGTGGCCAGATGTCAGCCTGGGGCCCTCTTTCACTTAAAAACAATTAAACTGCAAAAACTGGTTTTTAACATTTTCCTGCCTCCTTTTGCAAGGGAAGGAGCGCCCTTGCCTTCTCCATCTGATAAGTTTGGCACCTGAGTCCAGAAAGTTTCTGACTGCCCCCCCCCCCCTTACTCCCTCCAGGAGAAAAGAAATCTAGAATGTGCCATGAGGCAATGTATCTAGTGAATCCACTGTGTCCCTTGGCTTGCCCCTCCCCCACTGGAAGTTCCATCAGGCAGGAGACCTTTTTGCTTTGCCCAGCTGCATCCCCCAGCACCTGGCCAGGGCCTGTCCTAGGAGAGGTCAGTAAACATTCCTTAGGTGAAGAACACAAACTTTACATTTACAGAGAGTAAGAGGTGATTTTTTTTTAAATCACTGTTCTATGTCCTTTACCTATTGGCTCCTATGCTCCTCACAGCTGCCCTACAAGGTGGGTACAAGCATGTCCTCATTTTCAAAGATAAGGGAACTGAGTCACAGAAAAATGAACTTAACTTACTGGAGGCAGAGAAGCTGAGAAAGGAATGACATCCACTCTCATTCAGCAAACTCAGGATGCCAGGGCTCCTCCTTGGACCCCTCTTCCAACATTTCCTTGGTACCTGATGTTGGAATTGAGAATGTTGGCTTCAAAGATCAGCCCTGCCATTTGTTGATACTGTGAGCTTCTGCAACTCTTCCCCAAACATCAATTTCCCCATGGGCCCTGGTGAGGGGGTGCCTTATCTTTCTTTCTCTGCCCACAAGCCCTTTAGGAATCCTTTCCTTGGCTGGATGGCAGCTCTGCTCTCAGGGGCAGGAGAAGTTTTGGAGTGCAAACAGAGACTTCCTGAATCCTCCCCTCACTCCTTGCTTTGGCTCTGGGCAGGAGCTCCAAAGCCTCTCCCAGTGGGTGCCAGAGGCCAGAGCTGCATTTGCCTGCCCCAGGAGGCCAGCCAGCCCCTGCCCAGGCCTGGGAGATGTTTTCTTTTTCCCCTGTGTGTTGTAGCTGGGACCATTTATAATAGGGAAAAAAAGAGAATGACCAGGCCAGCCAGCTGGAAAATAAAGACTTAAAAAGAAAATGGCTAGGCCTGTTCTTCTCCTGTGGAGGCTTTGGTTAAGCAGAAAGTTTTAGTTCCTTTCTGAAAGGCATTTGGGCTTTTGAAGTCCCCGGCAGGTGCTCCCTCTGGCCCCTGGGAAGCCAGGCTCTGGCATGACCAGGATGGGGCCAGGCCACTCAGAGAAGGCAGCAGAAGGCCCTGGGAATTGTAGCACCAGGCTGGGTCCATTGGGGCCTTTGGCCCCACCCCCTCTGCTCCTCTCCCAGCGGGGCCCAAGCCCCATAACCTCCCTTTAGTGGCCTCTTGCCTGAATTTCCTCTGCTCCCTCTGGCTTTAAATGCTGGCTGGGTGCCACTTGGGCCAGAGGGTGGGAATGGACTGCTTCTTCATTCAGAGAACCAGAGAGATTTTGCAAACAGAGAGACTGAGGCAGAGAGGGCTTACCCCAGGCCATTCAGAAAACCTAAACATACTGAGTTGTCATTGTCTTGTAAATGTGAACAACAGCTACCATTTCTTAAGCACATGTAATATGGAAGGATGCAGTTGATGAATCCAGGAATTCACCTGGCAGAGGAAACCCAGCAATCTGTCTCTCAAGGACACTGCCTGGATAGCTCTCTTCAAATCTTATTTAGTTCCAGTCATTGCAAATGAGCCACTTCTTTGTGTGGCCACCCCTCGCTAGGGTCTCAGCTACATCTATTACTGATGAAGGAGCACTATCAAAATATATCTAATAGCTGGGCATGGTGGTGCAACCTGCCAACTACTTGGGAGGCTGAGGCAGGAGGATTGCAAGTTCAAGCCCAGTTTCAGCAACTTAGTTGAGAATCTGTTTCCAAAAAAGAGGGGGGGGGGGGCTGAAGGTGTGGCTCAGTGATAGAGTGCCCCTTGGTACCACAAAATTAAAAGGGCTGGGGATGTAGCTCACTGGTAAAGCACTATAATTACCAGTACTGCAAACAAGAAAAGAAAAAAAAAAAATTAACAGCAAGCACCTACTAGGTGCAAAGTGTCGTGTGCTAGACTAGACATATTCCAGCTTTAGCCCCCGCTCTGCTCTCCACACAGCAATGAGCCTGGTCACTGTGGTGCTACCCTTCCAGGGCACCCCCCATGACTTACTTCCTCCAACAAGGCAACTAGGCCCTACCTCCTATAGTGTCCATTACCTCCTGATGGTTTGTTCAAATATGTAGATTGATTCACTGATAAAGACAGAGCACTCATGATCCAATCACTCCCCCAAGCCCTGCCTCTGAACATTGCTGCTCTGGGGACCAAGCCTTCAAGATAGGAGCCTCTGGGAAAGGTTTCAGGTACAAAGCGCAAAAGCTGGTAAACAGCACAGCTGGGATTCGAATGCAGCACTGCCTGGTTCTTTACTCGATATGAGCCTCTGTGCTATGTGGCAGCCCTCTCTGTCCAGTGCCTACCTCTGACCTCTGGGCATTGCCCTGACAACTACTCCAGTCACCCCTCATTCACTGGGCAGGGAGTAGGCACCATGATGAGATGGGGGTATATATCAAAATCTAGGCCTCTGTCCTGAAAGAGCTTTTGGTTTACTTGGTGGGCCAAGCTTTCTACCTCTGGTCCTCTTGTCCACTAGAGAGCCTTTATGTGACAGTGGTTGAGTGCACTGTATATGGACCCCTCCTCTATATGTCAGCCAGGATTCTGGTCTTGCTCTTGATGACATCACTGCATTCTGAGCATCCGTAGGGCACAGGGATGTAAAGGGAGCAGTAGACCGAGTGGATGACAGAATTTCCCTCCTTTATGCCCGTGGGTATTGGGTCCCCAAAAGCATTCCATGTGTTCAGCTGAGGCAAGGACCACACATGCTGACACCTCCCTAATATTTCTCCTGGGCCTGTGTATCTAGGAGATTCTTTCTACGACAGTAGGAGTGGAGGTGCAGGAAAGGGTATGTACACAGGAAAAAGAAAAAGTACTCATGCTGGGTGTAGGGGTACACACCAGTAATCTCAGCTACATGGGAGGCTGAGGCAGGAGGACTGCAAGTTTGAGGCCAGTCTGGGCAATTTAGGGAGATGCTACTTCAGAATAAAAGGAAAAAACAAACGTTTTAATTTTTCTCAAAATGATCTGAGCCAGGTTGGTGCTTCTTGGTAGATTCAGATAACAGTGTTATAAGACAGGTTAGAGTCAGGTGTGGTCTCCTGCTGCCCTCCAACCTCTCTAGCAGGTGATAGTGAAGGCAAATGTTAGACCAAATTTGCTACACGAATTGACAGTCATCACACAGACATTCAGCAGCAAAGTGTGGTCTTTTTGTTGTTGTTGTTGTGTGTGTGTGTGTTGGGAATTTAACTCAGGGGCTCTCAACCACTGAGCCACATCCCCAGCCCTATTTTGTATTTTATTTACAGACAGGGTCTCACTGAGTTGCTTAGTTTCTCGCCATTGCTGAGGCTGGCTTTTTGAACTCACGATCCTCCTGCCTCAGCCTCCTGAGCTGCTGGGATTATAGGTATATGCCTCTGCGCCTGTCAAAAGTGGGGTCATTTTAAAGATAAAACAGGACCTATAAAGTAGTTTCAACATCTCAGTGAAGTCCCAGCTCCATGTTTCAGGCTATCTGCCCACACCCAAGGGTGAGGAGCCCATCACATTCCTAGGCAGGCTTTGGTGTCCTCAGAATTTCTACTCATGGCTGGACACAGGATGGCCTGGGGGTGGAGCTGTGTGTGTAGGGGTTGTGCAGTTACCCCAGCCTCACCTGCATGCAAGGTAGAGAGCATTCTAGACTCTGTTTGTTAAACCATACCTCAAAGGCCTTGGACGTCACCAATGAGAGCCCATTTTTAAATCTACCACATTTTTGTTTGTTTGTTTTCTAATGTGATAATTAAATTTATTGGTGGCTGAATGATCTACTCAAGACCAAAGGACATGTGACTAGTCCTGGAATGTGCCCACTGCCTGCTGGCGCTGTCTACATGTGCACTGTGAGTCAAAGCTTATAAAACCAGGCCTCATATCACATTTATTATATTTAGTTTAAAAAAATTAAATTAAAGAAAATACTGCTGGGTGCAGGAGTACATGCTGGTAGTCCCAGCTACATGGGAGGCTGAGGCAGGAGGATTGCAAGTTTGAGGCCAGTCAGGGCAATTAGGGAGATGCTATTTCAGAATAAAAAATAAAAAGGATGGGGGAATGTAGCTGAGTATAGCATGCCCAGGGGGTCGGATCCCTAGTACTGGGGGAAAAAATGAAAGCCAGTCACCAACATTGTAACAGAGAACAAAGTCCCAAATGAACCAGAGTCCAGCACCTGCAGGCTCCAGTGTGCAGCAGCACACCAAGGGCAGCTGAAGGTGGTCTGGGCGGAGGCTCCTGGGGCCAGGGCCAGGAGTTTCAAGCTTTCTGAGGGTGTGAATCCACCAGGGACCCTCCCAATGAGTTGGTTTCCTTGCTGCCTTGTGGGTGTTTCCTGCAAAGACTGCTGATGCTTGAAGAACTAAATAATTATAATAGTGATGATAGAGATGGATTTCCCAGCTGAACAGAAACTGGAGAAGACAAGGGGATTCCCACACCCAACTTATGTTTTATGGCACCAGGCTCCTGCAGCCCCAGGGAGGCAGATGTCTGGGTCTGCTGCTGGCCTCTTTGAGTTGTGGTCATGGGGGTGGACAATGCGGAACCTCTGGGGAATTTCAGAAACATCTGCAGGGATTTTCCTCCCCCAAAATGGCAGGCTGAGAACTAGAAGCAAAGGACTGGATAAGCTCTTCTCTCTTGCCTTACCCTCTTGTGAATGCCTAGAAACTTCAAGACCAGCTGGGTGTTGTGGCACATACCTGTAATCTCAGTGACTGTGGAGGCAGAGGCAGGAGGATTGCAAGTTTGAGGCCAGCCCAGACAATTTAGTGAGATCCTGTCTTAAAATAAAAGAAAAGGGGATGGGGATGCAGCTCAGTGGCAAAGCGCTTGCGTGATGTAGAGAGAGGTCCCGGGTTCAACCTCTATGACCACAAAAAATGAAAAGCAGGAGAAGCCAAAACCTCAAGATGAGGAGGCTGAGGCAGGTGGATTGCAACTTTGGAGCCAGCCTCAGGAACATAGGGAGTCCCTGTTTCAAAATAAATAAATTAAAAAAAAAAAGGACTGGGAATGTAGCTCAGTGGTAAAATGCCACTTGTTTCAAACCCCAGTACCAGAAGAAAAACCCCCATCAACAACAACAATACAACCTCAAGGCCAGGTTCCTGGGGAAGAAGCCCTCAATCTGCCCAGACACTGGCACACTGGGAAAGAAGCAGCCAGACCCATCCTTGTGGGTGGCTGCATGTGTTGCACCTGGCTACCTGACAGATTCAAGGAGAGCACATGGCCATTGCTTCCTTACTGCCCCCTTGACAGGATGCCCAGGGAAACATGGATTCCACAGATAGATGTATCATTAAATGCAACACAAACTGCACAATGCTGAGGCCCTGGGTTCAATCTCAAGCACAAGTGCACAGAAAGCATACTGTCTCCTTGGTAGACCTAAAGCAGTAATCTTCTAAAAAGCAAACACAAGTCTGTCTCAAGGGAACATGAGATGGGGGAGTGCCTGAATGAAAGGAGGGAATTTACAGTTATGTGGTTGGCTCTCTCTAAAATGGCATTGACCTTGGCGGTGGTGTGCTGAGAGCCACGGCCAAGTCTGTATGGCCCCTGGCATTTTGCCAACAGTATTGATTGACAGGCGAGGCATTACTATCCGCCTCTGCCGCAACTTTTGAGTTCTCGCACTATTTTGGAGTTCTCGTGGGGATTTCCGGGGATTCCCCGAGAGTTCCCATTGGTTGGGGAAGTGCAGGAGGAGGGATTTCCGGGAGAGATATTTCTGGCTGGGGGTTCCTGGACAAGCCGCCTGGCGTGTTCGGGAGGATTCCCCGGGAGCTGTGTGAAGTGTTTTCCTGCAGTTCAAGAATAAAGTTTGTTCCTGCTTCAGTGGCTCATGATTTGTGCCCAGCCAGACTGCGGCATTTGGCGGCCCATGCGGGGAACATCTGAAGCTTCGAGGTAAGTGAAATTGCTTGCCCCTAAGGGAAGGCGAGAGAATGGGTGACCATTTTAAAAAACAATGTGTTCTTGTTTTGTGTTTGTTTCAAGCTGCCTATCCCTAGAATTTTCTCAGGCAGATTGGGAAAAATGGTTGGCTCAAGGTTTGAAGTTGTTCGCCCCTGAGGAAGAGATAGAAATAGACCACAAATGCACATATCAAGAAAATAGGAAAATTGATACAACGATTTTTTGTTCCGTTTTTGTTTCATTCTGTTTCGGTTTTGTTTTGTGTTATCTTATTGGGTTGCGTTATCTTTATAACAGATTAGAAATTAGTAAAAAACAAACTGAAAGAGTGTTAAGTAAATTGTTAGAGGTGCAGACCATGGAGAAAGACATTTTAGATCAAGCAAAAGAGAAGGTCTCTCAAGCTAGTCAGATAGAGGAAGAAAATTTAAAGGAAGAAAGCTTAGAGGAGAAACAGCTATTAGGGAAAAAGCTACAACAGGAGGCTGCTACTAACACCATTCTATCACCAGAGGGCGTAATTCAACCAACAGCTCCCCCTATGGAGATAGCTGAGTGGCCCTCAAACCCCATAGTTGATAGATGGGATCCTGAGACAGGACCTCAAAGATTAGCATGCCCTGTACTTGAGCAGGCAGGAGGGCAGCGAATTCACCGTGCTTTAGATTTCAAAACAGTGAAGCAGTTAAAGGAGGCTGTAACAACCTATGGTCCTCAAGCACCGTTCACTGTAAGCATGGTCGAATCCATTACCAACTTGGACATGACGCCAGCAGATTGGGCTAGTATGTGTAAATCTGTGCTAAATGGAGGACAATATTTGTTATGGAAGGTTGCCAATGAAGAATTTTGCAGGGAGACAGCTAGGCGAACTGCAGCAGCCGGTTACCCTCAAAGAAATCTAGATATGTTGTTAGGAAAAGGACCTTATGAGGGTCAACTGCAACAAATTGAATATGATCCTGGCGTATACACACAAATTGCTGTAGATGCGGTTAGGGCATGGAAAACTTTACAGGGGCATGGAGATTTACAAGGTCAATTATCTAAGGTAATACAAGGAACTAATGAACCTTACGCTGAATTTGTAGATAGGCTTATTCAAGCAGCTTCCAGAATTTTTGGGGATACAGAACAGGCAATGCCATTTATAAAACAACTGGCTTATGACCAAGCAAATTGTTGCTGCAGAGAGGTCATTAGACCATGGAGACATGAAGATTTAAACACATATATTAAATTATGTAGAGACATTAATGAACAAGGGCAAGTCTTAGCAGCAGTACAACAGGCTTTAGATGCCAGGCCAAAAACATGCTACAATTGTGAACAAACAGGACATTTTAAAAAGAGTTGCCCCATAGGAGGAGGGTTTAACAAAGCTAGGTATCAAAGGAATAGAATACCGGGTATTTGCCCATGATGCCATAGAGGGAAACATTGGGCTAATGAATGCCATTCTCAAACCACCATAGAGGGTATTCCATTATCAAAAAACAGACAAGGACCAGGTGTTTACCCACGATATCGTGGAGAAAGGCAGCGGGCTCCATTGTCAAAAAACGGACAGGGGGACCCAATGCTCCGGGGCCCATGACCACAAATGTACGGGGCACTGGAGGAACCCAGAAACACCATGGAGGAACCCAGCAACACCATCAGCGTAGTGCCCAGGACACATTATCCATCAGATCTCTCATCAGACGAACCAGAGGGAGCGCATGGTTGGACATCTGCGCCTCCGCCAGAGCAGTACTAACTCCAGAGATGGGAATTCAAATCATTCCCACAGGAGTAAAAGGACCTCTTCCCCAAGGAACAGTAGGCTTATTGTTAGGACGCAGTTCTTCTACGCTAAAAGGACTTATGATAAGTCCTGGGGTAATTGATCCCTATTATGAAGGTGAAATAAAAATTATAGCTAGTTCTCCAAAGGGTATATCAGTAATTTCACCAGGAGATAGAATAGCACAGTTATTAATAATACCCAGCCTACATGATAAATTTTCCAGTAGTACTATAGAAAGAGGTTCCAGGGGATTAGGCTCCACAGGTGTAGATTGGGCTATGTTGTCTTTAAATTTAGATTCTCGCCCCATGCTAAAACTAAATATTCAAGGACATGAATTTAATGGGCTACTGGATACAGGTGCAGACCTTAGCATCATATCTCGTCAAGAATGGCCAAAACATTGGCCGTTACAACAAGCCACTCAAATGCTTCGAGGCCTAGGAGTGGCAACTAATCCCCATAGAAGTGCAATGGTATTAGATTGGAAGGATCCTGAAGGATGTGAAGGAACTATACAGCCATATGTATTGGATCATCTTCCTATAAATTTATGGGGACGAGATGTCCTAGATCAATTAGGTTTGACATTAACAAATAACATCAATCCAAATGCGCCCACTATTAGGGCTAGACAAGGTTTCAGGAAAGAAAAAAGATTAGGAGAACAAGGCATAGCAGCACCAATTCAAATAGATCAAGCAATAAATAGACATGGACTGGGTTTACAGAAGGGGTCACTGAGGCAATCAAAATTACTTGGAAATCAGATAGACCAGTATGGGTTCCTCAGTGGCCCCTGACTAAAGAAAAGATACAAGCAGCCCATGACCTGGTCAAACAACAATTAGCGGAGGGACATATACAACCTTCCGTATCTCCTTACAATACTCCCATTTTTGTCATTAAAAAGAAATCTGGTAAATGGAGATTATTGCAAGATTTAAGAGCCATTAATAATGAATGAGATGGTTATTATGGGACCTGCTCAATCGGGGATTCCTAATTGTCTGCTTTGCCAAAAACCTGGTACGTTTTAGCTATAGATATTAAAGATTGTTTTTTTTCAATTCCAATTCATCCTGAGGATAGTCCACATTTTGCATTTACTATCCCTGCACTGAATCATGAAGGTCCTGATCAGAGATATGAATGGAAAGTACTCCTTCAAGGGATGGCTAACAGCCCAACTATGTGTCAAATTTATGTTAACAAAGCAATCCAGCCACTTAGAAATCAAAATCCTAAACTACAAATATTTCACTATATGGATGATGTATTGTTAGCACACAAAGATAAAAACACATTGCTAGAATGTTATGCCACACTTACAAATTTATTAAAAAATTATAATCTAGAGATAGCAATAGATAAAGTACAATTAAATTTTCCAATTAATTATTTAGGAGTTCTATTATCCTCAACCATGGTCCGTCCACCAAAAATTCAAATATGAGTAGATCAACTCAAATCACTTAACGACTTTCAAAAGTTATTAGAAGACATAAATTGGATAAGGCCTTATCTAGGCATACCAACAGGAGAGTTGGGACCTTTATTTGATATCCTAAAAGGTCCATCAGATCCAAATTCACCCCGCATGTTAACGCCTGAAGCAAGAAAGGCATTAAAAATTATTGAAACATATATGGAAAATATGCATTTGGATAGAATTGATATAAGTTTGCCTTTATTATTTATTGTACTACCAACAAAAAATATTCCTACAGGAGTATTTTGGCAAGAAGGTCCATTATTATGGACACATTTATCTTATTCTCCTAACACTATTCTTACTAGGTATCCTGAGGCTGTAGGACAATTAATACTCAAAGGAATAAAAGCAGCAAAGGTAGTGTTTGGAATTTCTCCCAATAAAATTATTACTCCATATACTATGGATCAAATTGATGAGTTAGCTAATGAGTTAAATACTTGGGCAATAATCATGTGTAAATCTAATGTTTCATTTGATAACCACTTTCCATCTAATCCTTTGTTGTCTTTTTGGTCTTCGCATCCTGTAGTTTTTCCAAAAATGACAAGAAAAACCCCTATCATGAATGCTCCAAATGTATTCACTGATGGGTCAAATAATGGTACAGCAGCAGTAGTTACCCCTGATCAAACTTTTACATTTTTAGTACCCAAACAGTCAGCTCAAAAGGTAGAGCTTAATGCAGTTTTACAAGCTTTTGTGATATTTAAAGATTCTGTATTTATTTTCTGATAGTCAGTATATAGTTAGTGCTATAGTATCCCTTGAAGATGCTGGCAGGATTTCCCCTTCCTCTACTGTTTTCTCTTTGTTTTCTGCTATACAAAGTCTAATCTGGGACAGAAAAGATCCATTCTTTATAGGACATATCAGAGCACATACAGGATTGCCTGGAACCCTTAGTTTGGGCAACGATTTAGCAGATAAAACTACACATGACATACATATTTTCTCTACACTAGAAGAAGCTACACATTTTCATAAAAGGTTCCATGTCAATGCTAATACTTTACAAAAGCGTTTTAAAATAACTAAGGAACAAGCTAGACAAATAATAAAACAATGTCAAAATTGTGTGACCTTTTTACCACAAGTTAATCTTGGAGTCAATCCTAGAGGACTGATACCTAACCATATTTGGCAGATGGACGTCACACACTTGCCAGAATTTGGAAAATTAAAATATTTACATGTTACAGTTGATACTTCTTCCGGATTTCTGATGGGCTCCCTTCATGCTGGAGAAAAAACTAAAGATGTTATAGCTCATTGCTTACAAAATTTTGCCACTGTGGGAGTTCCAAAACAGTTAATAACCTATAATGATCCTGGTTATGTGTCCACCTCTTTAAAACAATTTTGCTCATCATTTGGCATTACTCATATAACCGGAATTCCATACAATCCTCAGGGACAAGGCATAGTTGAAAGAGCTCATCAAACTATTAAAATGTACTTACTAAAGCAAAAAGAGGGAATTGGAAAGGGGTATATATCACCCAAAGATAAACTTAAAATAACCCTTTTTACTCTAAACTTTTTAAATTTGGATTCATCAGGGCTTAGTGCTGCGGAAAGGTATATGTGTCCAAAAAATGTACATAAGCCTAAGGTACTTTGGAAGGATATTCTAACAGGACAATGGAAAGGTCCTGACCCAGTGATTGTCTGGAGTCGGGGTTCTGTTTGTGTTTTTCCACAGGGAGAATAGCAGCCAATTTGGATTCCAGAGAGATTAACTAAAACAATTTCTACAGACCAAAAGGAAGATGATTTGACTCAAATCCATAACAGCTAATATCCAGAACTCCAGTTTGGCTATTCTTACATCTGCGACAGTGATTAACCAGGATGCTTTTTTCAATATTTATTTTATTATTTGCCTTTTCCCACATCATAAAGTTCTATTTTATTTTTGAGCTCATACAGACCTAGGTTAATGTTTTTCTGATCAGTTTTATTTTTTGACTGTGGAGTTTTTAAGCATTGCAATGGAGATTTCACCTAGGTAAAGCTACAAGGCCTTTACTATTGTCTTATGTGTTGTATGTTATGTGTGCACACTTCTGTTTTGTGTTGTATGTCTGTATGTGCGTATGTCCATATATCATATATGAGGGGCGCTCATGAATAAATGGATCCGAATTTTTTTATTCAAGTGATTTTAATGGTTTAATTTAGATTGGGTAAACAGCTGTTGAAAATTGTTTTAATATGTGAACAAATAAGGAGGTTAACAGATCTGTTTGTTTACTTTCAACTTTCCTTCTCATTATATTTAATAATTCTGTTCAGGATAATGTAAATTGTTCAAAAAATTGTTTTCTTAGTGCCTGTTGGAATGTTACATAATTTTTTTCTTAGCATCATTGCCAGAATTCCTATCTTCATCCCAGTGCTGGTGAAGACAAACATAAAACCAAACTACAGCTTCTTCGATAGTTATCACAACAAACTGTATAAACTGATGCATCAATGAATAATAACTCAACAAGTAATGCTCAATCAAGGAGTCGATTTACTTTGGGAGGAAATGGACATATTGACAGATTCCTCTGCTTTGAACTTCTTGCAGAACTTGCCTGGACTATGTATCACTTGTATGCATTGTGAACTATCTGTTGGTGCAGTGAATTGTGGTAGTGCTGGAGTATTTTTGCTGATGGTGTCACCGGTGGTACAATTTTTCAAAGGAGCCCTCAATTGGCTTAGTGTCATGGCATTTTGCATCCTCCTCCCTTCTACTAGTGATGGTCTAAAATTTGGGGGCCAACAGAGGTGAGGCAAAGAACCTCACCCCCCCACTGGCACAAAGGCCAAATTTGGGGGCCAACAGAGGTGAGGCAAAGAACCTCACCCCCCCACTGGTGCAAAGGCCTATCCACAAGTATGGCTGTATGCTGGACCGGTAGTCAGTGACGGGTATGATCCAATTGCAGTGGTACCAACCTAAGACAGGAGGCTGACGCCTAGAGGTCAGTTCATCCGATGACGGGTAAGGACCATATGTTGAATTGGACTACCTAACAGGCACGGTCCCTAAGCCACATTGCTTGTTGTTTAATTAAACAAAAAAGGGGAGATGCTGAGAGCCACGGCCAAGTCTGTATGGCCCCTGGCATTTTACCAACAGTATTGATTGACAGGCGAGGCATTACTATCCGCCTCTGCCGCAACTTTTGAGTTCTCGCACTATTTTGGAGTTCTCGTGGGGATTTCCGGGGATTCCGCAAGAGTTCCCATTGGTTGGGGAAGTGCAGGAGGAGGGATTTCCGGGAGAGATATTTCTGGCTGGGGGTTCCTGAACAAGCCTCGTGGCGTGTTCGGGAGGATTCCCCGGGAGCTGTGTGAAGTGCTTTCCTGCAGTTCAAGAATAAAGTTTGTTCCTGCTTCAGTGGCTCATGATTTGTGCCCAGCCAGACTGCGGCAGTGGTGAAGGTGAGAGATGGGAAAGGAAGAGATGGAAGTGAGGCCTGGTAACAGCTGTCTCGTGGCCTCTTTCTAGGCCAGACAGGCAGTGCTTACTGACATAAAATTCTGAGGACAATCTCATGAGATCTGTGCTATCAATACTCTCATTTTGCAGATGAGAAACTATAAACACAGACAGCCCTTTGCTTGAGGTTCTCCAGTGAGGCAATGAGGAAGATGGATTGGAAAGGGGATGGGATTGGTTATAATGCCTCTTTTAGTTCTTTGCAGGAGCTGTGACAACTTTTCACTGCAAACAACCAGCTTCCTCTCACCTCAGGCCCTTTGCACATACTGTACATTCTATCCTTTTCCTTGACTCCTTCCTTCTCTTCCCTCAGCATGTTAGCCAAACCACTTTTGACCCTTATTTTTCTGGCTTCATTTGTAATTTTTTCTTCTCAGGATTTGTTCAAAACTGTTTAAACCATTATTCTCATAATCTTCTATTGAAAGTTAGCCTTAGGGCTAATTTTTAATACCGCTAAGCCACAACCCCCCCCCCCCCTTAGGGGCTGGCATTGTAGTGATAGAATGCCTGACTACCATGTGTGAAGCCCTGGGTTTGATCCTCAGAACCACATAAAAATAAATAAATAAAATAAATGTATTGTGCTCAACTACAACTAAAAAATATGTATTTTTAAAAAATAGTTAGTCTTAGTTGGGTGCGATGGCACATACCTGTAATCCCAGCGGCTAGGGAGGCTGAGGCAGGAGGATTGCAAGTTCAAATCCAGCCTCAGCAAAAGTGAGGCACTAAGTGACTCAGTGGGACCTTGTCTCTAAATGAAATACAAAACAGGGCTGGGGATGTGGCTCAGTGGTGGAGAGCCCCTGAGTTTAACTCCTGGTATCCATCCCCCCAACAAAATCCTCAAAAAAAAAAAAAGGCTTTTTCATCACCCTAGCAAACAAGCCCCAGCAGGGAATAGTTGTAATCCTTCTTCATTGTTGTACCCTCAGTCTTGGCACACAGTAGGCACACAATCAATAAATAAATGTTGAATAAACAAGTGAACCAAGGAAGTTATAAATCTTCCTCCCCATAATGACTGATTCTCAGGGGCTGATGCAAGTTCTCCCCACAGAGAGTGAGACTTTCAAGTAATTAACCAGCAAGCAAAAGTTGCAAAATTTAGATTGTATATATAGAAGTGACAGGTGTCATTTAGGATAAGTGTGCATGTGTGTGTGTGCACATACAAGTAGAAATATTTAGGGGAGAAGGTGGTCACTGGATCACTTACTGCAAAGCATCTTTTTTTTTTTTTTTAAACTGGTAATTGGGACTTGAATCCAAAGATGCTCTATCACTGAGCTCCATTCCTAGCCTTTGTGTTTTATTTTGAGACAGTATCTCCCTAAGTTGCCCAGGCTGGTCTTGAATTTATGCCCCTTTTGTCTCAGCTACCCTGATAACTGGGATTACAGGCATGTGCCACTGTGCCTGGCTTTCAAAGATTCTTGTAAAAGACTCTGGGAACTCTTCAGGATCTAATTTAGAGGCCTCAAAAGGAACTCTAACATAGGATTTTGTTGGGGGTGGGGGGTGGATACCAGGGATTGAACTCAGGGGCACTCAACCACTGTGTCACATCTCCAGCTTTATTTTGTATTTTATTTAGAGTCAGGGTCTCACTGAGTAGCTTAGCACCTTGCTTTTGCTGAGGCTGACTTTGAACTTGCAATCCTCTTGCCTCCGCCTCCTGAGCCACTGGGATTACAGATGTGTGCCCCTGCGCAGGGCTCTACAGTTTTACAGGTTTGTTTTTGTTGCTGACTGGACTCTTGCATTCACCAGATCGCTCTGGATGATACACTTGCCTCTTCTTGGAAATTCAGAGCAGCAGCCTCACTTGCTCCATGTTCAGAGACACATTCTCAAGATGCATCATTTGGGAGAATGGCAGCTCTTTGGCTTCCCCTCCTCCATCCACATGACGACTGAGGGAAAATGCCTATTTATGTGAGCAAGTCTTCTTTGTTTTCAAAGTCATCAACTTGTAATCTTTCTTGCATTTATGATGTTGGTTTCTTACAGTTTACTCTGGGTTTCCCAACCACTTCTCTGAGCAGGGCAGAAGTTTCCTCCTCTAAATCTTGATCCACCTAAAGCAGATGAAATTGAGGTCAGAAAATGCCTTTTAAGTGTTATAATTGCCATGTGTGGTGGCCCAGACTTGTAATCCTAGCAGACCTGTAATCTTAGCAGCTCAGGAGGCTGAGGCAAGAGGATCACAAGTTCAAAGCCAGCTTCAGCAAAAGCAAGGCACTAAGCAACTCAGTGAGACCCTGTCTCTAAATAAAATATAAAATAGGGCTGGAGATATGGCTCAGTGGTAGAGTGCCCCTGGGTTCAATCTCCAGTACAAAAAAAAGTTATTGTTTCTATTATTATTATTATTATTATTATTATTATTATTATTATTATTACCACCATTGTGGATTGAACCCAGGAGCACTCTACCACCAAGCTACATATATAGTCTTTTTCATTTTTTTTTTTAAATTTTTGAGATAGGGCCTTGATAGATTGCACAGGCTGGCCTCAAACTTGAGATCTTCTTGCCTCCTCAGTTGCTGGAATAACAGGCATGCATCTTGGGCCAAAGGGAACTTTTTGACAAGGGAGGGGCCCTAAACCCTGGATTCCCTGCTGGAGGTAGGCAGATGCTGTAAAATACATCACCTGAAAATGACTTTCTGGTACAGAGTCACCAGATTGGTGAGAAGTAAGGCCCAGGCTTCAACAAATGTCCCTTGAGACCCTTCAGGTATGAATCCGAGCTCAACAGGGCTAGGGTAGTAAGAGGGATAGTACTGGTTTTTTGCAGCTCTGAGATTTTCCTTATAACAACATTTTTCTGGAAGGAGTTTAAAATGAAACAAGCTTTAGAGGAAACAGGAGAAACGAGGCAGGAGGAGGTCGAGCTCCCTCAGCACCCTGGTGCACCCTGACTGTAGCTGACAGGGGCACAACAGCCAGGTCTGGGGTGGGGGCGGGGTGAGGGTCTAGTCGCAAACATGCTTCAGAGCAGTGTGGGCAACTCATCCAAAAAAAAAAAAAAAAAAAAAAAAATGTGTGCTGCTCCAGGACCTTCATCCTTGAGGATTAGTTCCAAAAGGTCTTTGGTCATCCCTGCCACCCCCCCACCCTCCCAATTTCCCCCGCGCCCCGCCCAGTCCATTCTGTTACCTCCACCTCTGGCCTCTGAGCCTCCCGCAGTTCCCTTAGGACAGAGAAAGGGCAGAGGCACTGGCGCCCCTTCCCGCCAGATGACCCCCTCCTTTCATCCAACGCAACCCATCCCCACCTCGCTCCTTTTGTTTGCCACCTCTCTCCTGGATGGGTATGATCTGCATGCAGTTTCCACACCCCGCCCCCTGCACGGAGAGCAAGGGCTGGCCCTCTCTCCTTGGGCCTCGATCCCAGGAGCCAGTGGGGGTGGGGGGGAGGCTGGTTCGGCCCCTCCTTCCTGGCTCTTTCCCAGTCGCCTAGCAAACTCTGCCCTCGCCTGGGCCCTTGGAACTCTTCAGTCTAACCCTGGCCATCCCTGGCTGCAGGAGGTGGCTCCTTGGAAATGTTGGACATTCTCGGACTCACGACCTGGGGAGGGCCGTGGCTGAGAGTGGCAACCCTATTCCGGAGAAGGGGAGGACCTCGGGGTCTAGGTCTTACTTAGTGGATGACAGGCTAAGGCCTGTCCGGGTATCCTCATGCTCGGTCTCTGCTGTAGGAGTGTTTGCCTGGACATTGCATTTCTCCTGTCACCCCACTGTACCTCTGAGATGGCCTTGGGCGCATGCGCAGGGCCCCCTGCCTAAGGCCTTTCTCCGCATCCGCAGGCCTGCTCTCCCTAGCAGCAGGGGTGCGGGGTGGCATCTACCTCAGCAATCAGACCAGCACGGGGTTGGCGAGCAGGGCCCTTCGGGACTGCAGAAGCTAGCTGAGGGGGCCGCGGGCAGGCGGAACCACGGGGTGCGGGCACCCTGCTTGGGGCAGCGCTGCTTCTGGGCTGGCCCAGCGCTGCTCTCAGAGGCAGCGGGTTTTTCCGTGAAAGGTTGCCCTGGGTAACTCGACTCTGAGGGGACACAGCCTCTCCAAGTGGCAACATATCCATCCCCGAGATTGATAACCTCCAGCTCTGCTCCGTGCACCCGCTCAGCTCTCCAGGCTCAAGGCACGCAGGCCCAAGGTGGCGCCACTTGCCTGGGAGGGGGAGATGTGGGGGCCTCTCCCCTACTCGGGACCTGGAAGCCTGCAGCTGGCGGGGGTGGTGGACGCTTCAAAGTAAAGGTTTAGGGGAGCCGCCCAGGGAAGACTTTCCTTAAGCATGTGCCCTTCCAGGACCCCAGGACCTGCTAGGAGATCTGAGCCTCAACTAGTTCAAGAACTACAGGGACTTGAGGCGCCCCCTGGCAAAACTTTGTGGAAAGTAGCAACTGGTTTATTTTTGCCAACCTCGGAGGGAAGGGGTGCTACTGCAGTTTTCCTGAGATAAGGTGTTAGAGTCACAGCCTGGAAGTGCGCACCAGGCTCAAGAACCCTACAAATGAGGGTATAGGCTAGCCCAGTGGTGTAAGTGTTTGTTGGATGTGGGGTAAGAGTGGTCTTGGAACACCAACCCAGAGTCAAAAGTCAATTGAGAGGGAACAGCTAGGTCTGAGGATAATTCTAGTGCGTAGCGCACAAGAAGCAATGCTAGA
Source organism: Marmota flaviventris (assembly GCF_047511675.1). NCBI lineage: Eukaryota > Metazoa > Chordata > Mammalia > Rodentia > Sciuridae > Marmota > Marmota flaviventris. Next base: position 869,932 of record NW_027288305.1, read on the forward strand.
ATAGCTAACCTCTTTGCTCCCCTATTCTTTCAATATTTGCAGTTTGTAATGCTAATGCATCTGGGTGAGCCTGACAGCCCGCGTGGGCCTTCTGTTCCCTCCTCCCGCCCCCTGCAGCCAGAGCCCAGGCCCTTCGAGCCAGTGCGGTGCCTGCCTCCGTGGTCTGGGTTTTGCGGGCAGCCAGAGCTGTATTTCCAGCGCTGTTGGCCCTCTCACCGTCTGATCCGAGCTGGAGCAGTGGGGGGGCGCCCCACGGGATCAGAGCTCCCCTACCGGGACTCAGCTCCTCACATCCTCCTGCTGGGACCCGGCTACATTTCCAGCCAAGCCTGGGTTTATTATGTGTCTCTGCAGTGCAGCCCCAGCAGCCGGATTGGGAGGAGGAGAGCCAGCGACCACAAAGAAGACAGGAGCGCAGGGAGGCTGGCGGGCAGGACGGCATTGGCTGCGGCTGGAGAGCAGAGGAGCAGGGGCGGAGCCGCTGCTGCCTCCACCGCTGCCGCCTGCTCTTCCTCCTCCTCTGCCACCGCGGCTGCCGCCTCCCCCCTCTCTGAGCCCCTGGCCCACGGAGGCAGCTAGCAGGCCGGCGACTTGGCACCTCCTGGGGTTAGGCTGCACACCTCTCGCAGAGCACCACAGCCCAAGGGCAGGCAGCCGCGGCCCCCGGCGCCTGGGCTGAGCGATGCCTGGTGCATGGGTGCGCCTGCCCGCTGCCGCCTGAGCGCCTCCGAGCGCCACTTCCTCCTCTGGGGGGCCGGCGCCAGACTGAGCCAGAGAAGGGGGCTGAGCCAGGGGCTCCAAGCCGGGGCTTCCAGCCACTACAGCAGTTTTGAGCCCCCACCCCCAAGTAAGCTGAGTTGAGGTACCCCCTCGCCATCCATCATAATCTCCAAACCTGGCGTTTGGGCATTTTTTTGAGCCATTAATATTTATTTATTTAGTGTGTGTGCGCAGCAGGGGATATTTGAAGCATTTTTTTTTTTTTTCCGCTGCGGGTACTGAGCTCCCGAGCTCCCGACCACCTCCCGGTCTCCTCCCCTCCTGAGACCCTCTGGACTCCAGTTCCGTTCCCACTCCTCAGAGGGGTTCATTGTGAGCTCCTGCCTTGCAGGAAGCCTGCAAACTTTGCACAAAAATCCGGCAAGGGGCAGAGGGGGAGGAGAAGGAGGAGGAGGGTGAGGGTGGTGGGGGGTGGGGGAGAGAGGAGGGGCCCTAGGGGCCGGGGGCTGGCTGGGGGTAGGGAGGAGGGGCTAGGAGGGGGGGGCTTTTTTTTTTTTTTTTTTTGCATAACTGGGCTCGGCCACTCGCCGCAGGGACCTCCGCTGGGACCGGGAGCCCATGGCTTCTGCATTCCAACAGGCAGGGCCCCGGCACGCCCCGGGCCCTCCCCCTCCCCCCCCCCCCGCAGCGGCCTGGGCTGCCCCCCCACCTCCCCCCAGAGAGGCCGCCCCTGACCGGCGGTCCGCAGCCACCAACCCGGCTGCAAAAAGGGTTTCCGAGAGGCAGGCGGAGAAGGGGGAGGAGGGCTACCCAGAGCGGGGAAGGGCGGCTGGGGGCCCCGGCCGCGGAGGGCGACGGAGCTCCAGGAGTCCGGGACAAGCCCAGGCAGAAGCAGGGGAAGCCGCGCTCAGGGAAAGGTGAGTGTGGGAGGCCCGGAGGAGGCGGGAGGGAAGGAGAGAGGGAGGAAGGACTGGCGAGCGGGTGGGCAGCTGGGGACCCGCGCGAGCGAGGGGAGAGGATGAGGAGGAGGAAGAGGAGGGGGAGGAGGAAGCCAGGAGCGGGAGGCGGAGGCGGTGGAGGGGGCACGCCGTGGACACCCTACCGGCCTGGACCCTCTCCGGGCCTGGAGCCACCTCTAGCCGGGGACCCGGGCCTGGGGTCGCCTACAAGGGGCGCTGGTCGCTCCCTCCTTGTGGGCCCCAGGCCCCCGTGGCCAATCAAGGCGTGCCGGCCGACTTGGCGGGGATTGCGAATTGGTGGCAGCGAAAGGAAGAGGCAGCGAGGACGGGCGCCCAGGAGGCTGGCAGCTTCCAGGCCGCCCTTGCTGGCCCCAGGCCTCACTGGCTTTCTCCAGCCCCCTCCTTGTTGCCCAGGGATGTGTAGAGCAGAGGGAGCTTGCTTACGACAGTATGGTCCCAGGCCACCCGGCTCCCCCTCTCCCCCAGCGCCCCTCCCCCCCCAGCCCAGACCTTGCTCCCTGCTCAGCTGTGCACTTCCTGCCTGCTCCACGCGCTTCCTGCCTGCTGCACGCAGGCCAACCCGGCAGGGAGCCTCTGCCAGGAGTTCATTGTCTAGGCCAAGGGGACTAAGGTCCTCGGGGAGCGCTGCAGCAGTCAGGAGCACCTCTCCATGCAGTGTGCCGGGTACCCCACCCCTGGCACACTCACCTTCCACACCCTGGCCAGCTTCCTGCACCGAGTCCCCAGGGTGTGCATGTTTTTGATGAGATATGGATGTATAGGTACGCACATGCACAGCACTCGCAGGCACTCTTTCTCCTTGCTTTGCTTTCTATTTACAGGATGTCCCCAGCTCCAGGGGCCCCTGGAGAGCAGAGGCCCTGGGGAGAGGCAGTGCGAGGGCTGAGCCCCTCCCCTGCCCTTTTCCCCTAACAGGCCGCCCTCTCCTGGCCTGGCCTGCTGCTTTGTCCCAATTCCAGCCCCTCAGATGGGTGCTTAGCCGCCTGGACACACTGAGGAACAGGATGAGAGTGGCTATATGCCTCTGGAGCCTTAAAGTCCTGAGGCCCTTGTCCTCTCCCAACTCCCTTGATGACCTCTGGCCACAGCCCAATTCTGCTCTGAAATGTTCATTTCCTGAAGGCCTGCACTAGAAGGCAGTGGGGCCCCTCTCTCTTCCTGCCAGCCTTGCTCTTGGCTGGAGTGGTTGAGACTGAATCTGTCAACACGGGTGATACACTAGCCACCTCCCTCCTTCTAAAGTCCCAGGAAAGCCAGTGACAGCCGGCCTGATGAGATGCTCCCTGTCATCTTAGAAGAAAACCAACTCAGTTCAACTTTCAGCAGTGGGACTGCACCTCTATTACACTTTAGGAAAAGTTGGTCTTACTTCTGCTCCTTGTTCTGTATCACAATTCGGAATAGCCTATTGTGTCCCACAGAGGTGGGGGTACCAAGGGAAGGAAACCAGAAGAGAGACTCCCAGAACAGTAGAGGGAAGAAGGGTCGATGTTTGTCCTTTTGCTGAATAGAAGGGCACCCAGAGCTTTAAGTAATATTTGATTTCTTTTCTCTTTTCCTGGCTCATTGCTCACTCCTTCTAGAGCCACTTAAGAAGCAGATATTGGAATTGGAACTACTGGATACAAATAGAGTTTTCTTTAAATCAGGCAGTTGATCGCTTCTCGGCCTTTTGGCTAAGATCAAGTGTAGTATCTGTTCTTATCAGTTTAAATCAGGCAGTTGATTTTGGGTTAAACTTGCAGATTATTTTTTGGTAAAGATGTAAAGCTTGCTTACCTATAACCTGGTAATGTGTCTTCAGATCTCCTTATTTTAGAAGGCAAGCCACAGAAAGGAAAGGTAGAACAGTTTGCAGTGAACAGATGGGTGGGTGTTTCAGAGTTGCTTGAACTGAATTCTAAAACCACTCTGTGGATCTCAGAGAAAGACTCAAGAATTGGTCTTTAGCCTTTCACGAAATGAGCCTTGAAATGATTTTAAATGAATCTACATGTACATGTGTGTATATGTAGCTGACAATTCAAGCAAATTGAGGAAGGAAGATAGCTAGGTGGGAGAAGACTAGTGAAGGCATTTTGATAAGTGTTGTACCAGCCACACAATCTCTCTGCAGAACCTTGGCATCGGAAGCCCCCTGATTCTTCCCATGGAGCTTTACATTTTCTAAAAGCAGCCACAACCTTTGTCTCTCACCATTTTGCCTTTTATTCAGTTTACTGGAGTGCATAGGGTGGAGATGTGGCCACTTATCAAGGGAGGAATTAAGAGAGTATATAATTTGAATAGATAAGAATTACAGCAGGTGAGAGATTTATTGCTTTTCAAGAACTGCCCCCCTTCTTGAAAGCAATATTCAAAAGTGTGTTCTTAAGTGTGGACAGCTCCGCACCAAGTGTTTGAAATGGCAAGGTCTTCACCTTTAAAGATGCTTGAAGATGCTTCTTAAGGAACAGTGGTGCCTTTTACATTTTAATTTATTTTATTTTGCCTCCACTTCTGTGTGTCAGGGCTAACGTGGTGGCATTGCAGACTTCCCCAGCTCCGAACATTCTGCAGTGGAAGTCGCTTGACCATAATTTGTAATTGATCTGGGAAATATGAAAGCCCGTAGCAGGAAGGAAAGACAGAAATGTAACAATTTTGAATGGATGATCAGAGAGTGTGATTTGAAAGCATAGGCCTTGCTGCTTTGAAAATCAATCAGGCCTGGGGGGGGGGCTCACTTCCCACTTCGGGGACACAGCCTCCCTCTGGAGTGGAGGGTCATTTGTCCCCCCAGGATGTTTGTCCTTCTTTGGAAAACCCAGATTTACTGGAGGGAGGATTCCCAACAAATAGAGAAGGGGGCTGGGGTGGTAGGGCAGGGAGTGAGCAGCCTCATTGGTTTTCCAAAGCCTTGTGATTTTGTTAAAAAAAAAAAAAAGAAAGAAAGAAAAAAGAAAAAAAACCAAAAAATCCATGAATGTTACAAAAGTCGCATTTTCTGACTTATTTTCCTACACCCCTTTCCCCTTTTGTGAGTCCTGGTGGTGCGGCGTGGTAGTTGCAATGATTTGTTCCCTTTGATAATTTTGGCCTCATTCTCCAGGCTGTTCCAATCTCACTCACTGATGTTATTTTGGCTGATAATATCAGATGGTTTGGTAACAATTACCTCGCAGTTCCCTCTGCCCCTCAATTGTTAAGGAGCCCTGTCTCCCTTTACCCTATGGCTGGCTGCTGCTGGATTCCTCAGATCCATAAAACAACTTCTCTCATTTCTATGGAAAAGGAATACATCTTTTTTCCCATCCTTTTTAAAACTTTTGAATAATTTGTACTGCTGTCAGTTTTTCTCCATCTAGCAACTGCCTGTTAATTACAGTTCTTAATATTAATTAGCACTCAGGTTGTGTCCACATACCCCCACCCCAACATCCAAAACTACCCCCAGTGACTTTTCTCTCCTTCCCTCCCCTTCTTTGTCTTCTTCTGCCAGCCCCGAGCTCCTCCAAAGTCCATTTTATAATTTTGGTTGTCTAGGGACCTGGGAACAGTGTACCTTGCCATTGCTAGTGTTTTCATGGAAATAATTGAGATGTAATAAATAGAGGCATTCTGAGGTTACAGGTTTCTTGATTCATCTGAGACCACATACAAGTGTAAATTGTTGACATTTGTTTGGCTAAATGTACATGATCTTGCAGGAAGGGCAAAACAAATCCTTTGTACGTTCCATAGCTTTCTATGTGGATTGGGGTAACTGATATTTAATCCTAATATTAATCCCCCCCAATTAAGTTACCTATTCTTAGCTTTGGAAGGGCCTGTTTCATTCTAGAAAATATTCTTTATTTCTAGTAATTGCTGTTTAGATTCTTACACCTGTTTCCTTGCAAAAACTTAATAAGCAATAAAATAAGATAACTATGTGCCTCTGGCAGGAGAATCCTGCTAACATTTAACCATAAAGTGCCGAGTGTGCATTTATAATGAAAAGTGCAAAATGCTGGTGACTTAACAGTCATAAAGTAATTCCACAGAACCCGCCAGCCCTGGCAAATGTTGTGGCCTGCTACAGTGTGTTCACAGAGGAGGAGGCCTGCTACAGTGTGTTCACAGAGGAGGAGGAACCATGCAAGGAGGAAACTGGAGCTAGGCATCTTGGAGTACAGCTCTCCTGGCTGGAGTCGGAAGTCTGGGGATATGGTTCAATCTAATACAAAGTTGTAATAATTACTATGTCAGTAGCCAACTCTTCAGCTGGTGGCTGTGGTGGAATTCTTCCCCTGAAGTAGGATTTAATAGTCTGGCAATTAGATGCATTGATTTCTCTTAACTGTTCATTTGGATGTGTAAACGAAAGGAACTCACCACTGAGGCCAGCATGTAGACTTGCTGCCTGGCTCTGGAAAAGACTCATTTAGGTGGCAGTGGTGGGAGAGTGTGTTTTCAAGGCAGCATTAGGACCAGCTCCCTCTTCTTTTAACATTTCTCCCCATTTTAGCAATGAAATGAAGGGAGCCTGTTGTTCAAACACTTTTTAAAAAGACACAACAGTGTCTACTTCTGTCTGAAAAAGTAAAAACAACCATTGCTGCCTCTGGTGCTTCGAGAGTAACATCTTTGTCTCAGAGTGACAGCTTGGTTGCATACTTTTGGCATGTGGTCTGTTGGATATCAGAGGAACAAAACACTTTGTCTGGGCTCTTCAGCAGAGTGTCTTTCTCTCTTTCTCTCCTCCTTCACAACATTCTAGGACTTGGAGCTACCTGTACCAGGAGCTCTGTCAAGCCCTGAGTGGGGGTGACCTCCTTTGGGTGTTAAGGCCATCATCTTGGACCTTTTGGAAGGCTGGTGGCTGGATACATCAATGGTTCAGAATGTGTGTAGATTATAAACTCTCTTGAACATTAGTTCCCCCTTACTTCCTGCTCCGGGACCTGGTATTTTTCTTAAGTGTCACTAACTTATGGTATGCAGGCATCTTAACTGTTTCGAGGTAATCTAGTGGTGGATGGCTAGGTTTCCTGATGGCCCCATCCATTTTGCAAGGTGGGTCGGTGGCTTTAGGTGCTTGCTTTTCCTGAACCCTGGCTTCATGAAGTAAAGTCCAAACTTGTCTATGCATGGTACACTGATGTTTGCAAAGAGTATTATCTTTATTTCTTGAAAATATTTGTATAGATATCAGGGTTTCTTCCTATCTGAGTGAGTATCGGTAAAACAGAAGAGTACCTTGGAAACTCTTAGTGCCTGGTTATAATAGGTAACCTCAATAGGTGTGGTTGGGCCAATTTGTCAATTTCTGCAAATTCCCGTTGGCTTGCAAGGGCATTTTGTGTGTAGTTATATTAGTCTGTAATCAGAGTAGTTTTGCACTCAAAGTGGACTAGTGAAGCCTGTATTGGTTATATATCCCACTTGAATATTTCAGTGCTGGCTGTCAGTTTCCTTAGCCTGCTGTGGGCTCCAGGCAGGGTGAAGTGAGTGGAGGAGATAAAGATGGAAACTTTGGATTCATAGCATACCTGCCAGGATGGGGTAGCAGCCAGCGACTGGGGTTGTACACTCAGTAAATAAAAATATTTTACTGCTTTCAAGGATCACCAATTATCTGATTGCTCTGCATGGCTGTCTTTAAGGAGAGTGCTGTTTTACCTATCTTCTTGTACAAATGTTTGATTTTTAATGTCTTGTGAAAAGGGTTCTCTTTGTCTTGATTGATGTCAGGAATAAAAGCATGATGGTAATATCCCTTTGAAAGCTATTGTATTGTCAGCCCTGCCTGACAGCGTTATAGATTAGTGCTGTGAAAACACTGACATTTTCTTTGTTACATTGCTATTGTTCTACTTGCAAAGTCAATTACACAATGTTGGAGCTCAGTTACCCAGTTGACTTTGGATGTAGCAGTGTCTTTCACTGTCTTCTTGAAGATATAATTTTGTATTGTTATTGTTGCTTTGTTTTCTCCTTTTCCTTTTGAACCTGCCTCCCTCCCTGGTTACCTCCCCTTCCATGTGCTAACAGCACCCCCCCCATTCCCCCCCCAGAGTCTGAACATGTGAGCAAGGCAAACACTCTGGTTTTAATTGTGACCATCCAAATTCAAAGACCGCTACATCATTATCTCTGAATTCTTCTGCTCATTCATATCTCAGTGGCTTTTTATTAATATAGTGACTACAGCAGCCAAGATACATAAAAAACCCATCCAACGAGATTATAGTGTTGATAATCTCTTATCAAGTGGGTTGTTCTCTGGATTGGGGGTCACTAAGGTTGGCAAATTCAGAGCTTGCTTTTTAATTTTTTTTCCTCTTCCCACTTCCTAGAGCCTGCAATTCGAGCTGAACCAGGTTCCCTGGTAGATGGGACACTGGCAAACAGTTTATTATTATTATTATTATTATTATTATTATTATTATTATTATTATTATTACAGATGTAGCATTCAGCTAGAGCCATTGAGTTTGGGGTTTAGGATCCTGAATGGCCTTTTGTCATGGGTGGAAGTGGTCTCATAGGAGAAGCATGCAGTCCATTCTCCCACTGCAGATGACAAATCAGATTATAAGGTGTTGTTTTGAGGGGATTCCAGTCTGCCTTTTTGGGCACACTTGGGCTTGGGAAGGATTTACATCCCTGTGTGAAATCATGCTACTGAATGGAAGGAAGCCTCGACATGTCTAAAGCTGAAAATGGTTCCAGAGGGTGTTTTTATTCACCTGCCATCTTCACCATCCCTCCCTTCTCCAGAACATCTGAAAGTCCTGAGTTCCCTAACCTTGTCACGGAAGAGGTAGTCACCTGGAGCAGGGGCTCGCAGAACTGTCTCTCTCGCCCCACAGAACAGGGTGTAGGAGATATGCTGGTGCTGCCCGCCACCACCGCAGACTGCAGATGAAGGGCTCCATCAGGAAACTCCATCCAAGGACACTAATTGTGGGCCCCCGGAGTTATTATTATGAACCACCAGACAAGAGCCTGTGTTTGCCAACAATTTGTCAGAACTAATTTTGTTTTTCTCCAATAATTGAAAATTAATGTCTTGAAGTGAAAGCATATGTTCATGTCATCTTCTGAATTGGGATATAAAATGGGGCTCTGTGGATGTGCTCACTAATCTAACAGCAATTTCCCTCTCCTCTATAATGGGGGTTGCTCGGCCTATGTCACCTAAGGCCAGAGATTGGGAGCTGAGAGAAGGGGGCCTGGGTGGCACTCCTTGTGCTACTTGGGGGTTTGGAGCTGTGTGACTCAGGCACACACTCCAGTGTCTCTGGGCCTCCTTTGTCTAAACTGCATGGTGGACATGGTGGTCAGGACACTCCCCTCTCAGAGCCGCTGTGAGGGACAAATAAAATGATGGCAGGTGTGTGACGCTGAGCTCCCCAATGTGGTGGGAAACGAAAGCTCAGAGAGGTCAATTGCCTACCTCAGGCCACACAGCTTCCTGCAGGGAGATGATGTCTTCACTCCACTGTCCCCTTCTGATTCTGTTTGGGGACTGGGAATCGGCACCCCCTGGCTGGGCTGCTCGAGATTCCCTGGGAAGGAGGAGCGTGATGGAGACGATGGGTGTGGGGGACCCTCACGCTCCCTGAAAGGCAAAGAAATTGTTTGCAATTTCCTTTGCTGAAAAGCACCTGGGGAGGTGACAGAAGGTAGCCTTAGGGCAGGACATTATGGTGCAGAGAGAGGAAGGTCGGGCACAGTGGTGTTTGGGGGTGGCCTTTGGGCTTCCCTGGACCAGAGAGACTGCAGCCCTGTCCCCACAGCAGCACTCACCGGCCTTGGCCCTCTCTGTCCCTGGACCCTGTCTGCTTGTCCCTTTCTCCCTCCCCGAGAGCTCCCGCTGGTGCCTGCTCCTTCCTCTCCCTGCACCCCTCCCCCCACCTTGGTCCCGAAAAACACGGCACCTGGTGGGGGGGGCTGCCTGTCTGGAGATGGGGGGCAGGGCAAGCGGACGCCCAGCTCTGGGAGGGGACAGGCAGGGGTCACCCTCCAGCCCCCAAGGGATCCACTGAGGCCTTGGAGGTTCCACTCCAAGACCTGCTTTCTGCACCCTGAGCCCTGGGCGACCTGAGAATAGGCGTCTGGGTCTTGTTAAATTATATTAAAATGATTTCATGGGCCGGGTGAAGTGGGCCACACCTGTCACCCCAGAGGCTCTGGAGGCTGAGGCAGGAGAACCGCCAGCTCAAAGCCAGCCTCAGCCACAGTGAGGCCCTGAGCAGCTCAGTGAGACCCTGTCTCTACAGAAAACCCACTATAAGGCTGGGGATGGGGTTCAGTGTTCGAGTACCCACTCCTGACCCCTAAATAAGTAAATGCCACGTGGTTTTTTTTTTCAATGTTGCTTCTAGAAAATTCAGAAAGTGCCTGTGTGTAGCTTTCACCCTTTCCTCCTGGACAGGGCGGCTCTTGAAATTGAAGATGTCCATCCTGGTCACCAAGGAAGTATCTGTCCAGCCTTAGCCTTTGGTTTGTGGCTGCTTTTCTCCTCTGGTCTGTTCTCTTACTTTAGAAAGGAGAGAGAAATTCTCCTCCCACTGAAGCAAACGAGGTTGAAGTGGGGAGATCAAGGAATTCTTGCCACTAATGACGGTTTCAAGGCCCCCCATTCTGGAACCCACCCCACCGTGTCCTCATGGGGGTCCGGGCAGTAAGGGTGACATCTTTCTTGACTGGGGTCACTCTTAGACTCTGAGGTAGGTCCCTAGATTCTTCCCCTTGCTGGGGCCTGATGTTCACCATCAGAGTTGACTGGGTAAGACCCCGATGGAGCAAGGCCTGCTCTTGGCACCCAAGGCTGGGGAGCCTTTGCGAGGACTGCTGGGGTGGCCCAAGGGGGCAGCAGGGGTGGTCCAGGGCTCAGAGTGGGAGCCCAAGGCCAGGCAGGAAGCTGATATGAAGGCCTACACATATGCCAGGCATCTCCTGTGTGCGCCAGCCTGGATAGACACACACGGACCCTGTGCTCAGGAGAGAGTGGCTGAGAAGTCCCAAGCTCCGTCACCCCGTGCTGGTGGGTCATAAGCACTGTCTCACCTGGCTTCCATGTTGGTCCCGTGAAGCAAAGTTCACTGTGCACCCCATGTCCCTGAAGAAGAGCCTGAGGTCAGAGAGGGGCAAAACCCACATTAGCTGGATTCCAGTCCTTCTGTGCGTGGCCCCAGACCCTGAGCCTCCCTGGGGCCTCCCAAGTGTGCTCTGTGCAGTGGGACCTGGGAGGTCCTGCCTCCCTCGGTGACCCTGCCTTCCTCCAGCCATCACGATGCTGAATTCATGGTCCCTGCTGTTAATGGAACCCTGGAGAACCACTGCGTCCTTTCAGCCTGTGCCACCCTGGGGATGGTGACACTCATGAGTTGACTCCCTGCTGAGTAAAGGACTGAGCACTTTGATTTTCCCCAAGTGCCGTTGAGTCTCCTGGGAGGTACGGGGAGAGGAGAGAGGCCTGTCTGGATCTCGTCACCTGCCTCCTCTCAGTGCCCCAGCCTCCCTGGGTGGTGGCAGGGGTGCCCAGGGCACGTGGTCAGCCTCACACTGGAGCATGGACCTGACTGCACCCCCTCCCTGTGTCCTGGGCGTGAGGTCTTGCCCAGGAGACTTCAGCTGGCCAGGCCTCAATTGGCTCCCCCACATCCGGGAACAAGGACCCCAGTCCTGCAGGACATGGGGACTCGACTGAGGGACCATGGGAGGTTCTGGAGGAAAGGAGGCTTCCCTGCCCACCTGGGCTTTGGTGTGGTGGCACTTCACTGATACATGTAGGGACAAAGATGGCTAGGGACATTATTAATAGAGTTGGAGTTATAAGATATCAGCAATCCTTACTGAGACCTGGACACCATTCTGTCCTCACCTCTTCCACTCTCCTCTCCCGCCCCACCTCAACTCCATCTTCCGGCGTCTCACCAGCCAGGCAGCCCCTGCCTCAGGGCCTTTGCATGGCGCTTTCCCACCGCCTGAATCACTTTCTCCAGAAAGAGTCACGTAATCACCCCCTTCTCATGAAGTTGCTGCCCAAATGTCACCTTCTCCAATAGGCACCTCAGGACCCTATTGAAAACTGCAGCCCCTCGCCCCTCATTCTCCCAGCTCTTCTCTCTATAGCATCCTTCATTTCCTATCAAACCGTATTTTTTAAAAAGGACAGGAGTGAGGACATCATGTTGGTCCCACCACATCCTCGGAGCACCCTGTGTGGACCAGGCTGTGTGCCAGCTGCAGAGGGGACACTCAGGAGCCAGACAGTCAGGTGAGAGTCCCGGCTTTGGAGAAAGTGGACAAGAATCAACAGTGTTAATACCTTAAAAGGAGACTTTCTTAAATATTCTGTTTTTTTACTTGTAGTCAGACACAATACTTTTATTCTATTTATTTATTTTTATGTGGTACTGAGACTTGAACCCAGGGCCTTGCACGTGCTAGACAAGCACTCTGCCACTGAGCCATGACCCCAGCCCCTTAAAAGGAGACTTTTTAAAATATGTATGAGACTTTGTAAGGAAGGTTATTGATAGGAATTGTTTTGATTTTGCTGTGTATTTGTTTTAATTTGGGCATGAGGACCTCTGGGTTTACATTCAGGCATCTGGAAAATAGGAAGTTTATGCAATTGAGGATTTTCAGAGTTCCACAGTGTTGTGTGCTGTTGACTGAGTATATCAGAAAGTATGAGCAGTTCTGTATATTAATAGTGAGTTCTGTGCCCTTTAATAGTGAGAGAGTGGCTGCATGTACTATGGGTCTGTGGGAGTACTGTGGATTTGTAGATTCAGACGGACACGTGTGTTCCCAGACTTCTGTAATCTAGGACAGTGAATGTATTTAGCAAGTGTGATGGCTGAGTATTTATTCTCAAACTGTAGATGGGTGGTGTGTGTTTCCACTGAGAGAATGTAGGAGTTATATTTATATGGGAATACAAGTTAGGAGGATTGGGTACTGACAGTGTATATGGGTTATTATGACATGGTGGGACTTGTGAATAATTATTAAGAAGAGGGTTTGAATGGAGTATTTTGGTGAATACTTTTTGATATTCACAAAATATTGATTTTTTAATTTAATTTTATTTTGTGGTTAGGGAAGGGTGTGACATTAGAGTGCAGGGGTAAAACGTGTGTATTAGAGCCACACATATGTTATGTGTGTATTTGGGAAATGACAATGAGTAGATTGTAGGTGACATCATTGTTGTGTACATTTGGAGAGGGTTGGGAAACTTTATGTGTGTTTGGGAGTTGGTGTTTGCATATCAAGTGATTCTGGCAATATGGACTCATGTTTATGTGTGTATGTTTGTGGTTGTACCTGTGTCATTTAGGGTTAAGGATGTCACATTTTTGTAATCAGGGTATTTCTGGTTGCACTCAATCTTGGAGAAGTTCAAAGAGATTTTTGTGTATATTGTATTTCTGATGAGAGGATCAAGACTGTGAGATTTTCCAGAGTACTTAGGGTTTTGTTTATGTGACTTCTGGTAACAAATAGGGTTTATTTTGTGTGTGTGTGTGTGTGTGTGTGTGTGTGTGTGTGTGTGTGTGTGTAGGGGGTTTGTATGTTGTATTTCTGTGTGCATGCATACTCAGTGTTTGGTTATATCATGTGCATGCCTTCAGGAAGTGTAGAGTATACAGGAATGTATAAGCCTGCATTTGGAAAAGTATACATTATAATTGCATGTCTGTCAGTACAGGCATGTGTATTTGTGGGTATGTATATATTTTTTTAGAAAGGAAGTGGTGGTGTGTGTATTCAGGGAAAGCAGGGATAAAGGTGATTTATGCATCTGTGTTTTTGGTGGGATGGCAGTGAGTTGTGGGTCATGCACCTGTTTCTAAATGTGAGGTGTTTTAATGATATCTGTGGTGGAAGGGGGTTTAATGAGTGTGCATCTTTACATGTACGTGCCTCAGCAAGAGGTGTTCTCAGGTCTCTTTGGCTGGGTGGCATGTGTGCATCTGTGGCCGTAAGGGATGGCAGGAACACATTGGTTATGGCAAGCCTTTCCCAAGTGCACTGATGCTTGTTCCTGTTGATCTGGAGCTCCAACAGTGATTTCTGAGTTCTCATTCTTATCTGACATCTGTCTACATTAGTTGTGGTGGTGGGTGGATGTGCCTCTTGGATCCTGGGCTGATGGATGGGAGCTGATCAGGGATGGTCCCTCAGGAGTGGTGGGGGGAGCTTTTCCTCCAAGATGTAAGGTATGGCCATTGTGATTCAAAGGGACTGACTCTGGAAGGAAACTGCCAGGAGTTTCACAGATCCAAGGACAATTGTTGAGAGAGTTGTTTGTTTGTCCACCTGTTGCATCCTCCCTTGCATTTTTCCCTCTGCCAAGACAAAGTCAGAGACCCTAAGCACAAGTCTCCACAGAGCCCTCCCAGCTTGGTGGTGTCCTTGGCCCATACGTGCACATGACTGGCCTCATGGTGTGCATGCTCTGGCAACATCACAAGCTCTATAATTATTACACCACTGCAACTCAGTCAGATTAGGAGAGGAGTTAAGAACTTATTGTACAATGATATTTATTTTAAATTTTCCTGTGGAGCTACCCTCATTGTATTCTTTTTTTTCTTAGCATGACCAAGTGAGTGATTCATCCTTTCAACCTGAATGATCCTTTCACATTTCTACTCATAGAGAAATTCCTTCTGATAAGTTTCTACTAGTGGAGAATTTACTTGGTTTTTATTTGTGTGGAAATTAGCAAAATGAGTTTAATTTTATATACATTTTCAAATATTCACAGCAAAGTTTTGTCATGTCAGCTATTTGGGAAGGCACATCAGTGGTGTTCATTACACTTATTTTTCCATTCTTTGGAAACCACCATGCAGCCACAGAACTTTTCTCATCTTGCAAAATTGAAGCTAATTTGTTAGACAGTAATCATCAATTTCCCTCATGCTCTAAGAAGTCACCATTCTCCTTTCTGTATTATTTTAATTACTCTGTGTACTGCACTTCATATAAGTAGGATCGTACAGTCTGTATTCTCAAGGTCCATCCTTACTCTACTATCAGCCGGGATTTTCTTTGTTTTTTAGACCAAATAATACTTCATCATGTGCTACATGTAAAAAAAAAAAAAAAAAATATTCCTTGGGATAGGAAAAGGGCAAAATTGTAGAATGAAATTGACCATACTATCCTATATACATATATGAAGAGACCACAGTGAGTTTTATCTTTATGTATATCTGTAAAGCACGAGTTAAGAAAATTATAAATACATGGATGGAAGACCAGTATAGAAGAAGAAAGGAAACTGGGTCAGGGAGGAAGGGAGGGAAAGGGCAAGTTCTTGAGACTGACATGGAACAAACTATATTCCATGCTTTTGTATAACTATAATGCACAGCTAAAAATAAAAATATTCTTCCTGAATGTACCCTTGAGTATAATAAATAATCCTGTAGTAATTACAAACATATAAATATCTCTTCAAAAGAAGTAGAATTGAAGGGTCATTTGAATGATCCTTTTGATAATTTGGGGAACCACCAATCAGTTTCCCATAGAGCCTGCACTACTTTGCATTCTAACCCACTAGGGTTCTGGCTCCATCACATTCTCAGCAGCACTGGTGTTTTCTGTTTTAGTTGTGGTGGTGGGTGGATGTGCCTCTTTGTTCCTGGACTGGAGAATGGGAGCCGATCAGGGATTTTTCTGTTTTCTGTTTCTTTCTGTTTCATCATGTTTTTGAAGCTGGATCTCATTGTGATTTTGATTTTGATTTCTCCACTTATTATTGATATTGAACATCTTCCCATGTGCTTCTCAGCCATTTGCATATCTTCTTTGGAGAAATATCTGTGCAAGTCCTTTGCCCATTTTAATATTGATTTGTTGTTTTCTTCTTATTGAGGTATAAGGGCTCTTTATATCATAGATCTTAAATTCTAATCACAAATATAATTTTCAAATGCTTTCTTGCATTTAGTGAGTCATCTTTTCACTAATGACTGTGTCCATTGATGAATCAAAGTTTTGGGATTGATGTAGTTCAGTTTGTTTCTTCCTTTTGGTGCCTGTGCTTTTGATGTGCTGTTCAAAAAGTCCCTGTCAAAATCCCTTGTCATGGGCTTTTTCTATTGTGTGTTATGAGTTTTATATTTCAGATCTTACACTTAGGTCCTCTATTTATGTTGAGTTAATTTTAGTCCATGGTGTCAGATAAGGGCCCAGCTTCCTTGTTTCATGTGTTGCTATCTATTCAGTTTTCTCAACAGTATTTGTGGAAAATACTGTCCATTTCCATGGAATGCTGTTGTCAGAAATCACTTGAGAACTTTTTTTTTTCATTTCTGAATTTCTTACCATGTTTTATTAATCAACATTTCTGTCTTTTGTGTTTGTATGACTGGTAACTTTATAGCATGGAGTTTTGAAATTATGACAGGTTAGATCACCAATTTTGTTCTTGTTCAAAATGTTTCTGAAGTTGGTTGTTTTCACATTCCCTATCATTTTAGGTTGGAATTTTAAATTTTTGCAATGAATAATCTCTGCATCATGTACAACAAGACTGGGATTTTAATTAAAATAAGATGTATTCCATGTTTTTATGTATAAATTAAAATATTCTCTACTATCATGTAAAATGAATATGAGTAAATAAAAATATGAAATAAAATGGTATTCATGAAAAAAAGAAGTTAAGAATTTTTTTAGGGATGGAACAGAAACTGTAGATTTCTTTGGATAGTGTTGATATGTTAACAAGTTTAAGTGTTCCTGCCCATGATGGTTTGATATCTTTCACTTTTTGGTGTTACCTAAGTTTTATTGCTTGTTTTAAAGTCTTCATGTTTGATCTACTTGATTGGGTAGTATTACATTGGGTCTAGTATTACATTTTATTTTACTTGTCAGATGAAATTGTTTTCTTGATTTTCTTTCCATATATATATTTTTATTATTAGTGTATAAAAACACAGTTTGTGTGTGTGGGGTTTTGTATTGGTACCTTTGCTGAATTTATTCATTGTGGTGATTATTTTCTTGGAATCTTGAGATTCTCCAGATATAACTTTATTTTGCTGATAAACAGAGGTTTTTCTACTTCTACCTTTCCATTTGGCATGCCCTCTGCCTGTACTGCTTGCAGATTGATCTGGCCAGGATTTCTAATATGTTAAAAAGAACAAGTGAAAGCATGTAAATTTGTCTTCTTTCCATTTTGGGAAGAAAATATTTTGTTTTTTGATTATTTAATGTATTAGAAGGTAATTTCTCATGTGTGATCTTTATTTTGTTGTTGTTTGCATTTTTCTTTTTTTTCAGTATCAAGAATTGCATTCATGGGGGACCCAACATGGTGGCCAGCGAGGAGGCAGCACTTTCAATACCTCCAGAGTAACGGGATCAGAGAGACCCATTAATACACCTACATGCAACCTGCTGAGAAACTTCTAGCAAAATTCCACTGAAAGGAGACCTTCCGGGAATTAGTAAGTTTATTGGAAGTGTCAGTTTGTCTCGGCCAAGAGGCGCAGGGGCCCAGTCCCGCCCGCCGCCGCTGAAAGGCTGCTGCTAGCCCGGCAGCGAACCTTCAAACAGCCGCTGCCTGCCCGGGCCCCTGCCGGCCCTGCTCTGTGAACCGCACCCGGCTGTTCGGCGCTGCAAACGACCCCGCCCCCCATTCGGCGCTGCAAACGACCCCCCCTCCCTCCCCTCAGGTGAACAGCTCCCGCCCGCCAGGCTCTGTGAACGGCCCCGCCCAATCGGGGAAAGGCCCCGCCCGCCTGGCTCAGGAGGCGATGTGAAGGGACTCTAACCAAGCCTTTATGAAATAGCGAACTGGGAGCTAAAACCAGAGATTGAATCAGACCAGAGACAAGCCAGTCCCACCCCTCCCTTCGGATACTCCGGCAAGGAGCCAGGGGCCCGCCATAGCAGAGAGGGGAAGTCACCAGAATTCGGCCAACAAGATTCCTTCCCAGCGGAATCTACTTTAGCAGGTGTGTGACTCCCACCAACACCAGATACAAACAACCGGGAAACTTCAAAAATCTCTCCATGGGCGTGACTGTAAGGGCCAAGGGACTCCCGACCCCCAACTCCCCCTACCTCCAATGACCTGGGCATGACTGTAGGGGTGGAGGGAAGCAAAGAAGACTCCCCACCCCCAACTCCCCCAACCGCCTTCAGAGAGGGCGTGACGGTAGGGGCAGAGGGAAACAGAGGGCACTCCTGACCCCCAACTCCTCCTAACACCAGCGGAGTGGTCGTGATTGTAGGGGCTGAGGGTAGCAGAGGGGATTCTAGACCCCCAACTCACATTACCACCAGTGGCGACACCCAAGGTCTTAGCCGCCAGCTTCCCAGGGCGTGCCCACCAAAGGGGTCCGGAAAAACTAAACTATTGACTCCCAGACCACAGCTCCACAGCACTGGGGCTTAGATGAATGGTAGAGAGAGTACTCAGTCATTTGGGAAATAGGGCACGCAGTGGGGCTGAAAGTGTAACCAGATCCTTGGGGAACTGCCTCTGGTGAGCAGGACCTGGCTGGCTGGCAGGAGGAAGGGGAGGAGGGGCCAGAGAAGTGGAATGACTCTGGACTAACAGGATTGAGAGACTCCCAGGAGCTGCCTTACAGGGATTGCTGTCGACACATAGAGGGCAAAACTCAGCCTGGAGGGCACAGCTCTGCCTACGGGAAGAGAAGAAAATGTATCTCTAAGACCTAATTTAATTTCTTATTTTATTTTATTCTATTTTTTCTCTCCCCTTTTCCTTCTTTCTTTCCCCTTTCAAGTTTTATTGTTCTTTCCATTCTCCTCTATTCTATCTATCTCCCTCTCCTTCTTTCTTTTTAAGAGCACCTTCTTTCCCCTTCTCTCCAACAACAAACAACAAATCACTATATGCATACAGAATCCAGAAGCCCTTTATAAATTGAATGAATCAGCTTAAAAGTACAATAAAGCTCAACATCTCTAGGCATAATCTCCCACCACAAAGGAGAGACAACAGAGATATACAAAGCCAAAACAAATGTATAGGAGAAAGCAGTTACAAAGCACTCAAACAGAGCTGGAAAGTAACGTGAACACCATGAAAAAACAAGGGAAAAAAGGAGTACAAACAATGCAGGACAACTTAAGTCTACAGGAGGACCTAGAATCATCAGAAGCATGGATAGGGAAAGAACTCAAGGCATACCTAACTCAGATGGAAAGGAATATTAGAGAAGACATGAGACAGCAAGTCCAAGCAATAAAAGTGTATTTTGAAAATGAATTAAAAAAACAAATTCAAATGGCAAAGAACGAGCTTTACCAGGAGATAGAGATCTTAAAAAAAAAACCAAACAGTAATCCTAGAAATGCAGGAAACTATAAACCAAATTAAAAATTCAAACGAGAATATTACAAGTAGACTAGATCAAGTAGAAGTCAGAACATCAGATAATGAAGACAAAGTTTATCAACTTGAAAAGAATATAGTCAACACAGAAAAGACGCTTCAATCCCACGAGCAAGCTATTAAAGAGATATGGGATGTCATAAAAAAACCAAATTTGAGAGTCATCGGGATAGAAGAAGGCATTGAGATTCAAACCAAAGGAATGGACAACATATTAAATGATATAATTCTAGAAAACTTCCCAGAGATGAAAGATGGAATGGATTGCCAAATCCTGGAAGCCTACAGGACCCCAAACATTCAAGACCATAATAGACCAACTCCAAGACATATAATTATGAAGATGGCCAACATACAGAACAAGGAGAGAATATTAAAAGCTACGAGAGAAAGGAGGCAGATTACATTCAGGGGTAAACCAATTAGGTTAACGACTGATTTTTCATCACAGACTTTGAAAGACAGAAGATCCTGGAACAATGTATTTCAAATGCTGAAAAATAATGTATTCCAACCAAGAATACTGTATCCAGCAAAATTAAGCTTCAGATTTGACAATGAAATTAAAACCTTTCACGATAAACAAAAGCTAAAAGAATTCACAGCCAGAAAACCAGCACTACAAAGCATTTTGAGCAAAATACTACAAGAAGATGAATTGAAAAATAGTGCCCCAAACTAACAGCGGCAGGTATCTCAACAAAGGGGGAGGAAAATAACCAAAAAGTAAAAACTAGCCAAACTAAAATAAATAAATAAATAAACATGACTGGAAGTACAAATCATATTTCACTTGTAACATTAAATGTTAATGGCCTAAACTCACAAATCAAGAGACATAAACTAGTAACCTGGATCAAAAAAAAGAATCCAACAATATGCTGCCTTCAGGAGACTCATATGATAGGAAAAGATATACACAGGCTGAAGGTGAAAGGTTGGGAAAAATCATACCACACACATGGCCCTCGGAAGCAAGCAGGAGTGGCCATACTCATATCGAATAAAATCAACTTCAAACCTAAATTAATCAAAAGGGATAAAGAAGGACACTATATACTGTTAAAAGGAACCATCCACCAAAAAGACATAACAATTATCAATTTGTATGCACCAAACAATGGTGCGGCAACATTAATAAAACAAACTCTCCTCAAGTTCAAGAGTCAAATAGACCACAACACAATAATTATGGGTGACTTCAACACACCACTTTCGCCATTAGAGAGATCCTCCAGACAAAAGCTGAATAAAGAAACTAGAGAACTCAATAACACAATCAATAACCTAGACTTAACTGACATATATAGAATATATCAACCATCATCAAGTGGATACACGTTCTTCTCAGCAGCACATGGATCTTACTCAAAGATAGATCATATATTATGCCATAGGGCAACTCTTAGTAAATATAAAGGTGTGGAGATAATACCATGCACCATATCTGATCATAATGGAATGAAACTGGAAATCAATGATAAAAGAAGGAAGGAAAAATCATGCATCACATGGAAAATAAACAATATGTTACTGAACGATCAATGGGTTACAGAAGACATAAAGGAGGAAATCAAAAAATTCTTAGAGATAAATGACAATACAGACACAACATACCGGAATCTATGGGACACAATGAAAGCAGTATTAAGAGGGAAATTCATTTCCTGGAATTCATTCCTCAAAAAAAGAAAAAAAAAAAAAAAAAACAACAAATAAATGAACTCACACTACATCTCAAAACCCTAGAAAAGGAAAAGCAAAACAACAGCAAATATAACAGAAGACAAGAAATAATTAAAATCAGAGTGGAAATCAACAAAATTGAAACAAAAAAAATTGAAAAAATTGATAAAACTAAAAGTTGGTTCTTTGAAAAAATAAATAAGATAGACAAACCCTTAGCCATGCTAACGAAGAGAAGAAGAGAGAATACTCAAATTACTAACATACAGGATGAAAAAGGCAATATCACAACAGACACTACAGAAATACAGAAGATAATTAGAAAGTATTTTGAAACCCTATATTCTAATAATATAGAAGACAGTGAAGATATCGATAAATTTCTTAAGTCATATGATCTGCCCAGATTGAGTCAGGAAGACACACACAATTTAAACAGACCAATAACAAAGGAAGAAATTGAAGAAGCCATCAAAAGACTAAGAACCAAGAAAAGCCCTGGACCCGATGGGTATACAGCAGAGTTTTACAAAACCTTCAAAGAAGAATTAATACCAATACTTTTCAAGCTATTTCAAGAAATAGAAAAAAAAGGAGCTCTTCCAAACTCATTCTATGAGGCCAACATCACCCTGATCCCGAAACCAGACAAAGACACTGCAAAGAAAGAAAACTACAGACCAATATCTCTAATGAACATAGATGCAAAAATTCTCAATAAAATCCTGGCGAATTGAATACAAAAACATATCAAAAAAATTGTGCACCATGATCAAGTAGGATTCATCCCTGTGATGCAAGGCTGGTTCAATATACGGAAATCAATAAATGTTATTCACCACATCAATAGACTTAAAGATAAGAACCACATGATTGTCTCAATAGATGCAGAAAAAGCATTCAACAAAGTACAGCATCGCTTTATGTTCAAAACACTAGAAAAACTAGGGATAACAGGAACATACCTCAACATTGTAAAAGCTATATATGCTAAGCCTCAGGCTAGCATCATTCTAAATGGAGGAAAAACTGAAGGCATTCCCTCTAAAATCTGGAACAAGACAGGGATGCTCTCTCTCACCACTTCTATTCAATTTAGTCCTTGAAATACTAGCCAGAGCAATTAGACAGACAAAAGAATTAAAGGCATAAAAATAGGAAAAGAAGAACTTAAAATATCACTATTTGCAACTACATGATCCTATAACTAGAACACCCAAAAGGGTCTACAAAGAAACTAGTAGAACTAATAAATGAATTCAGCAAAGTGGCAGGATATAAAATCAACACGCATAAATCAAAGGCATTCCTGTATATCTGCAACAAAACTTCTGAAATGGAAATGAGGAAAACCACCCCATTCACAATATCCTCAAAAAAAAATAAAATAAAATACTTGGGAATTAACCTAACAAAAGAGGTGAAAGATTTATACAATGAAAACTACAGAACCCTAAAGAGAG
Organism: Marmota flaviventris; assembly: GCF_047511675.1. NCBI lineage: Eukaryota > Metazoa > Chordata > Mammalia > Rodentia > Sciuridae > Marmota > Marmota flaviventris. Next base: position 892,161 of record NW_027288305.1, read on the forward strand.
AGATAGAAGAAGATCTTAGAAGATGGAAAAATGTACCCTGTTCATGGATAGGCAGAACCAACATCATCAAAATGGCGATATTACCCAAAGTTCTCTACAGGTTCAACACAATGCCAATCAAAATCCCAATGGCATTTCTTGTAGAAATAGATAAAGCTATCATGAAATTCATTTGGAAAAACAAAAGACCCAGAATAGCAAAAGCAATTCTAAGCAGGAAGTGTGAATCTGGAGGTATAGCGATACCAGAGTTCAAACTGTACTACAAAGCAATAGTAACAAAAACAGCGTGGTACTGGTACCAAAACAGGTGGGTGGACCAATGGTACAGAATAGAGGACACAGAAACCAATCCACAAAACTACAACTACCTTATATTTGATAAAGGGGCTAAAAGCATGCAATGGAGGAAGGATAGCATCTTCAACAAATGGTGCTGGGAACACTGGAAATCCATATGCAACAAAATGAAGCTGAACCCCTTTCTCTCGCCATGCACAAAAGTTAACTCAAAATGGATCAAAGAGCTAGATATCAAATCAGAGACTCTGTGCCTGATAGAAGAAAAAGTTGGCTCCGATCTACATATTGTGGGGTTGGGCTCCAAATTCCTTAATAGGACGCCCATAGCCCAAGAGTTAAATACAAGAATAAACAAATGGGACTTACTTAAACTAAAAAGTTTTTTTTTTTTTTTTTTTTCTCAGCAAGAGAAACAATAAGAGAGGTAAATATGGAACCTACATCCTGGGAACAAATTTTTACTCCTCACACTTCAGATAGAGCCCTAATATCCAGAATATACAAAGAACTCAAAAAATTAAACAATAAGATAACAAATAACCCAATCAACAAATGGGCCAAGGACCTGAAAAGACACTTCTCAGAGGAGGACATACAATCAATCAATAAGTACATGAAAAAATGCTCACCATCTCTAGCAGTCAGAGAAATGCAAATCAAAACCACCCTAAGATACCATCTCACACCAGTAAGATTGGCAGCCATTATGAAGTCAAACAAAAATAAGTGCTGGCGAGGATGTGGGGAAAAGGGTACACTTGCACATTGCTGGTGGGACTGCAAATTGGTGCGGCCAATATGGAAAGCAGTATGGAGATTCATGGGAAAGCTGGGAATGGAACCACCATTTGACCCAGCTATCGCCCTTCTCAGACTATTCCCTGAGGACCTTAAAAGAGCACATTATAGGGATACTGCCACATCAATGATCATAGCAGCACAATTCACAATACCTAGACTCTGGAATCAACCTAGATGCCCTTCAGTAGATGAATGGATAAAAAAAAAGTGTGGCATTTATACACAATGGAGTATTATGAAGCACTAAAAAACGACAAAATCATGGAATTTTCAGGGAAATAGATGGCATTAGAGCAGATTATGCTAAGTGAAGCTAGCCAATCCTTAAAAAACAAATGCCAAATGTCTTCTTTGATATAAGGGGAGCAACTAAGAACAGAGCAGGGAGGAAGAGCATGAGGAAAAGACTAACATTAAACAGAGACGAGTGGTGGGAGGGAAAGGGAGAGAGAAGGGAAACTGTATGGAAATGGAAGGAGACCCTCATTGTTACACATAATTACATATAAGAGATGGTGAAGGGAAAGGGGAAAAAAACAAGGGAGAGAATTGAACAACAGCTGATGGGGTAGAGAGGGAAGAGGGGAGGGAAGGGGAGGGGGGATAGTAGGGGATAGGAAAGGTAGCAGAATACAACAGTCACTAATATGGCATTATGGAAAAATGTGGATGTGTAACCAATGTGATTCTGCAACTTGTATTTGGGGTAAAAATGGGAGTTCATTACCCACTTGAATCAAATGTATGAAAGATGATATGTCATGAGTTATGTAATGTTTTGAACAGCCAATAAAAAAAAAAAAAAAGAATTGCATTCATGATCTCACATATGCTAGGCAGGCATTCTCCCAACAACAGAACTAAATCCTGACCCTTTTATAAATATTGAGACAGATTCTGGTCAAGGGGTTCAGGGTGGTTTAGAACTTATGTGTTTTCTGCCTTGGACTTTGAATAGCTGGGATTACAGGTATACACCATATCATCCAGCTATTTTTCTTTCTTCTATTTCTAGTTGTTTTCAACTTCTAATCATGAAAGATTTTCTTGCAAGATGGATGCAATGACAAGGTTTGTAGTTCAAGGATCTTTTTGTGAACAGATAATTGAAGGAGACACTCACTAGATAGAGCATGAGGAGTTACTGAAGTGAGAGTTCACTGCCTTAGATAAGGGGCAGTGGGCTCACCCATGGGAATGGGAGGCCTTGAGGCAGAGAAGGAACTGGGAAGCTGGCTTTGACAAATAAAGAGACCAGATCTGGGATGCTAAAGTTAGTGATAGGATATGACTATCACTCCATAGGATATGACTACAACTGAGTTTGGCAAATAAAAATTTCTATCAACAGAGAATGCTGATAGAAATTTTGTTTCTGTAGCTTCATTGGGAACTTGACTAATTTTAGATGAGATTAAGTAGAAGAATTTGTTTAATACTGCCCTACTTCTCAAATTAGAAGCCTACTGACTGCTGGGGGTAGGTTCTTTATGTGTTATGATATGGTGTATACCTGTTATCCCAGCTATTTAAGTCCAAGGCAGAAAACACAACCACTTATATGCTAGCTACTGCAGGGCTTGGAACACCTCATTTGACCAAAGAATCCCTTTTCGAACTAAATGGAGGTCAGGAGCCTTACCAGAAAAAGGTGAGAGACTTAATCCAAAATTACTGTTCTTTTCTGTAATTTTAGTTTTGGATGGACACATGGGATCTTTATTTAGTTTCATGGGGTGCTGAGAATCTAATCCACAGCCTCACCCAGTGCCAAGAGGTTGATTCAGACACATCCCTTCACAAAGAGCCACAGGTGAGGCCCCTTCATTTCCATTTTGAAACTGTTTTCTTGAGGCTTCACAAAGGGGTGGTCTGAGGCGAAGACCTTCCTGTTATGAAGGGGAATTGAACAATAGGTAAGAAAACAGCCCAGGGACAGACTTTTCCACAAGATGAACACTAGGGCATTGACAGCTTCTGATCATGCTACTTAGGTTGCTATCTAGCCAAGCAGGGTTTCTCCACTGAGACCCTTACCAGTCACACTGATTTCTGAGTTTTCTGAGATGCTTGGCATTCCTTTCAACAGTCCAGGAAATGGCCATTTCACAGAGCTTGGAGCTGGTACATATCTTGGACACAAAACCATGAGCCCCTTCTGGAGAGTGGCCAAAATTCAGGAAAAATTCAGGAACTTAGGAACATAGTAGGTCTTGCCCATTTGCAAAGCAAGTGGCAGTCTATTCATATATTCATCAGGATGAGTGCTGGAAAGCTTTCCACTGATGCATTCTGTTTCTCAATTCTTTGTTTCCAGAGACTCAGTAAAAACTACCTGAGATCAGGTTTTGGAAGGGCACAACCAAGAGTAGGAGAGATTAAAGGCTCAGTCACTGTAATCTCCTCTGCCACCTACAAGGTTGTGAACTGCTGAGCATTTTCCATTCCAGTATGTATTCACAGATATTCTTCTTCTTCTCCCTCTAATTGTCTATAACTTGGGGTGATGGTAATGTCAAGGCATTGTTCTGGATGACAGTGGGAAGTGATCTTGTGTAGCACATGTTCATATACACATTGGATTGATTTTAATATTTTCCCTTTGAAGTATTGAATCTCTTACCCTAACCCATACCCTACTAGACTCTGAGTACTAATCCTAACATATGCATAAAAGCAAACCTAAAATAAAGAAATGCAGGCAGTTCATAGGAGGAATTGTGTATACTTTGATTTTCCTTTTGCTTTATCAAGGGTATGTGTTATAACACTAGTCACATTTTCATTCTAATACTTCTCCATGGATCGTCAAATTTAACAAATATATAACTTATGGATTCCCTTTCTCTGTAGGCTGGGTCAGAACATGTATTGTTATATACATAGATATTGCCCTTCCTGCTATCACAGGTACATTCATGTGAGTACTCTGACTTTGGCAAATAAAATTCCATGAACAGATCACTCCCACCCAAACCCCAGGGGAACTGAAAGTTCAACCAATGGTGAGCTCCATAGTTGAACAAGTTTATACATAACCCCATGTAGAGTCAATTGGATATTTTTGTGATCTTTGAATGATATATGTTCCATTAAGAATTTGGATTTGAATATCTATTGCTTCTTTTACATGTATTTAATATATATATATATATATATATATATATATATATATATATATATATATATATATATATATTTCTCTCTCTCTTTTATATATATATGAGTTTTCTCATCCCTTAATGGTTCCTGAAAGAATCAAGACCCACAGTGCCACCTACTTCATCCTTGAATGATGTCTAGACCAATACAGTGTAATATTTGAAATTCTCATGACCAGGAAGCACTGGAGATCCATCGGATCTCCTATTGCTCAACATGACTGAACCAGATAGTGCTTTTTTTGACTGGAATTCATGAAAATGGTGTAGAACAGAGATGCCATTGAGTTGGAGCCTGCTGGGAACTGGGCCTGGAGCAGTAGAGTGCAGGTGTATTATAAAAGATCTATGGTGGAGCCATGTGGTTCTGTCATTGGCTTCCAAATGACATGTGACTGACATGGGGCAGTCAGCAGACCCTTATATGTAAAGGCCTCTTGTTGTGGGGAGAGGCTTTGGGGTGATAATCAGAATCAGATTGCTACTCTAAGTGGGAAAGATGTATGGGACAGCAGCCCAGTTGGTGTTTTCTCTTGCAACACCTGACTCACCACATGTGACAGAACTCCCTCCAGTGCTGTGTCCCAGTTTGTTGTAGGGACAAATGAAGCAAGGCACTGAAGATAGCAGAAAATAGTTTTATTTGGCTGCAGCCAGGTTCAGAGAGCACAGCTTTTGCTGTTATTAATCAATCCCTCCAAGTTCAGGGAGTTTCAGAGTTTTAAACCCAGCATGTAATTAGAGGGGCTCAGAAGTTCACGGTCTGCAGAAGTTCACATAAAAGCAGCTTTCTCTTTCACTGTTCTGGGCAAGTTAACGCTTCAAGGACAATACTTGAGAAGAGGAGAACTTCTTCTTCCCTTTCTTACTCCCTCTGCCAGCTGTTACCATGGAGCCCATTTGTAACTTTTCTTTAAAAGGTGGACATCTCTGTGAAGCCCAGCTCAAGGCCGGAGGCCTTGTTTGCACATTTCTTCAAAGTACTATACTGGATATATTTGTGAAAATAGTAAGGGGGTGTCCAGCACCTGGAGTGCTGGTATCTTCCTGGCCAGTGGCCAAGTAAACAGGGCAACAAAAAAATAGAAAGTTTATCTACACTGAACTCTTTTGCAGAGACTCTTTGGCTGACAGTCCCCAAATCAGCCATGGTGAAGAGGACTTTTCTGTGGAGAAAGGGGGTACCACTTCATTGGGTCCCCCTCTTCCTCCAGGGAGAAGTCTTTTCTGCTGTCCTTTAATAAAGCTTCAACTTTCCTCTCTAAACTTGCCTTGACATGCTTCACTGGTGTTATACTTCAGCATTGGGAAAGCAAGGCCTCATTACATGTAAACAGCAGTAACAATAACAGTCAGAGGACAGAGATAGTGCCAAAAGTAAAGTCAACATTTAGAATTGAAGATAATAATAATCTTTAGTGATACAAATTCCTTAATTTAATACTTTAAAAATAATAGCAACATGTTGCCAGGGAGCAAATTTGTGACATATGCAGTCAAGGGGAGAAATAAAGAATGTCCATGCGTTTCTGCCCCTTTCAATTCTTTATTCACTCAAATTCTTAATACAACTTTACTCTATAGGTTCCTAATGAAGAAAACAACAATCCTTAATGATAGGCACTGCAGTGGAGATAATCAAATAACACCAAGCAATTCTAGATTAAATAATTCCCAGAAAACAATTTTAGATTAACTCTGAACATCACAAAACAGATTTAATCATGACAGGCTAGTGACAAACATTTCCTCTGAATGCTAAGTTCAAAACTCTCAAGCCTTAGGCTTTATGTCCTGCAGATGGACACTCACTCAGACAGCAGTGATCAGGTCCCAAACCAAAACAGGCTTTTTCTGGTGGGGAGTGGACGACCAGTTGAGGAGAGGGTCACAGGGAGATGTTGCAGCTCTCACAAAGGTCCAGACAAGGTGGTAGAGTTTGAGAGCAGTGAGGATCACACAGAGAATAGGAAAATGATGGCAACTGATGGGATGTCAGCGTAGGTCCTCATCAGGCTCTCCAGCTGGAGTACATACTTGTTTAGGCTGGCTGAATCCCTGTTTATTCACTCTATTTTATACTATTTTTTTTAACACACCTTGTAATTATCAGGTGCCACCAGATTTCTCATTTACCCTGAGGTCAGAAATATCTGGTCTGGTGGTCTTCATCCTGATATTCTCACCTTTCACTCTTATCAGGAGAGGAAAGCCTGCCAGAGGCTTTATTCAGTTTATCAGGGTGAGGGGAAGTAATTTGTCTGAGGCCATATTAGAGGGCTCTGTGGGTGTGCCCTTGATAAATGACCTCTAATAATGAACTCAGGTTTCAAAATTGAGTTTTTAAATGAAGTGAGAAACTGATGTGACTCAATTTTTGAGAAACCAGCCTCTGCGTCAGAGCAAAGCCTGTCCAAACTGGGGAGTTACCCTTGTCCATGGAAAAACTCAGAGTGCTCCTAGGCATATACCCACCCTGCTGAGTTGTTTGTCTGTGAATAACCGGAGAGATCTTCCATGCCAAGTGATCCTGACTCAGTTACACTAGGTTAGGACCCATAGCAACCCCCTAGCTACCACAAAATGCATGAGACACAGAAAATAACTGAAACACAAGGTGACCTTCCCAGTAGTTTTGTTGATTGGTAACATGATTAGGCAAGTTTATCATATACACTCTTGCAACCTCTCATGGCCTAAACCAATCAGTTCAAATGTATTCACAACTTGAACTAACCAATCACCCTTACACAACTTGTTCCTGCCAATGAATGTGCTAATCAATGTTAAGAGTTGTTGTTTGACTTTTCTGTGATGTGAAATGATTGGCTGCGTGATGTTGTGATGCATACAGAATCCCCAAAAATCTATTAATCCTCACTGAATTAAGGGTCAAGACTCACTCTTTGGGACCACTGTATCTGAAATGGTTGTGAGTCCAGGCTTGAGCTTACAATAAACACTCTTGTGTGATTGCATGAGATTCAGCTCCTGGAGGTCTATTGGGGTCCCATGAATCTGGCATTACAGGAGTTGCTTAGGCTCAGGCCTAAGGCCATTCTCACACAACCCCTTTCACCTTGACAGCTCTTCTGCAGATAAACAGAAGACATAACACATAACTCCTGTCTTCATAAACTTGATCTCTTGAGTCCAGTGTCATTTCAAGTTCTGGGTTTAAAAAGACATATTCATTTTCCTTGATGTTTTCAATAAAGCACACAGAATTCTTAGAAATAGCTTGAAAGGATAACAATGTTATATTGTAAAACTTCATGAACTTTCAAATTGCTTGCTGTGACTGACCAGTATGTGAAAGGCCTTGGGGATATGTGAATATATCATGAATATAATAGAGAGAACTCTTGAGACTTTTTTTCTTACTGTACACACATTCTGAAGCCAAATGAGGCTGTTTACTAGAGGTCATTTCTCAAAAAAGAGATAATGATCATAAAGGAATAAATTAACCGATATATTATAAATAAATCTAATATATATTTGATTAAAATTGAGGACATATATAGTCATGCCAAATAGTTTGCTGAATCATTAAAATTACAGTTATTTAGTTA